>NW_019238104.1:0-8168 GCF_002742605.1 Olea europaea var. sylvestris | reverse complement strand
CCGGTGGTTTAGTAACAAGTGTATACGTTTTAGCGAAAGCTTACATTTTGGATAATAATTTAAATAACAATACTTCAAATACTTTAAACAAAAATACTAAATCATTTTTCAAAACAAACTAATGTAATTTATTTGAAGAAAACATAACTTGTTCTCGCATTCTGCGTTATTCAAAACTTTAAAAAAATAACATTGGAAAACATTCAATAAAAATAAATCCAAATCACTTATTCATCGGATTTCGATGGGCTCGTTGCATCACTCTCCATCTTCTCCTCCATCCATGCCCGAGGTAGAATTCCTTCAATTTGTAGAGATGGGATTAAACCCGTGAGTTGAAAAACTCAATAGGTGTCATAGGTGCATTCGTGATCAAGCTATACGTTTCAAAACATTAACTTTATAACTTTTCATACATATCGTACCCGGAGGCACCAATTGACATGAACGCGTATGCCATACCCGAGGGCACCATTTGACATGCGAACATTTCTTCAACATAGAGGGGTATGCCGTACCGGAGTATCATTTGACATACAACCATTAACATAGAGGGATATGCCGTACCAGAGTACCATTTGACTTATAAACATTAACATGAATCGAAACTTATAACTTAACACGATTAAACACATTGCACCTCTACCTACTTTGATTGATGCTTTTGAAACTTTGAAAACTTGGATTGAAAACTTCGATGAAACTTAGAAGTTGAAATAAATGTACTCCTTGGATGTTTGAGAAAAATGAGTGAAATGAGGTCTCTATTTATAGGTAAATATCCCATAACTTAAAGCAAATGAAGGGTCAAATTTCATTTAAGAGAGAAAACATGGGTGCCATTTAAGTTTGAGGTTAAATGCTTCAATTTAGTGAGTTTTTATTGCCAAAAATGTGAGTGGCCCTTTCAGAAAATAATTGATGAAAAAAATATTTAAATTCTTGAGAAAAATGAGAATTTTCATTTCAGGCAGTTTCGGTCGACCGGTTGTAGTCCGGTTGACACTATACAGCCTTCAGTTTTTCTATCATAACTTCTTCTCCCAATATCCGATTGAGGTCATTCAAAGTCTGTTGGAAAGATAACTCAAATAACTACAACTTTTATTTAGATATCATTTCCCATACCGAATTTTTCCTATGTCGAAAATGGGTCTCAAATGAGACTGAAATTTTGAAGTATACTTTCGTCATCCAATATTCATGTCTTAGTGCCACTAAGGTGCCTAGAATTATTTGGGGTTCTACAATGTGTCAAACAACGTGTCTAAAATCTGTTCACAAACAACAAAGTTCAATCGGCAAGAACCTTGCTACGTGTACACTATGGTGTATACTTTGCTGCAAGTGTAAACTAAAGTATAGACCATAGTGTATACGTAGTAAGGTCCTTACCGATTGAACTTTGCTATTCGTAAATAGATTTTTGACACGTTGTTTGACACTTTCATTATTGTCAAGTGTCAATTGGATGGAAAAACTATTCAAAATTTAAACTGTCCAACAGGGTAATGTCACAAAGCAAAGTGCAAACTAAAGTATACACCATAGTGTACATCCAGCAAGTTTCTCACCGATTGAACTTTGCTATTTGTACACTGATTTTTGACACGTTGTTTGACACTTGCATTGTTCTCAAGTGTCAATTGGATTGGAAAACTGTTTAAAATTTAAACTGTCCAGCAAGGTAATATAACGTGGTAAAGTTTAAACTAAAATGTGTACACCATAGTGTACGTGTAGCAAGGTTCTTACCTATTAAACTTTGCTATTTGTACACTGATTTTCGACACGGTGCTTAACACTTGCATTTTTGTCAAGTGTCAATTGGATGGGAAAAATGATCAAAATTTAAACTGTCCAACATGACAATATCACGTGGCAAAGTGTAAACTAAAGTGTACACTATAGTGTACATGTAGCAAGGTTCTTGCCGATTGAACTCTGCTATTTGTATACTTTTTATTGACACGTTGTTTAACACTTGTATTGTTGTCAAGTGTCAATTGGATGGGATAACTATTTGAAATTTAAAATGTCCAACAGGGTAACGTCACGTGGCAAAGTGTTAACTAAAGTGTACACCATAGTGTACATGTAGAAGGGTCTTTACCAACTGAACTTTACTATTTGCACACTTATTTTTGACACGTTATTTGACAGTTGCATTGTTGTCAAGTGTCAATTGGATGGGAAAACTATTTGAAATTTAAACTGTCCAACAGGGTAACGACACGTGGTAAAGTGTAAACTAAAGTGCACACCATAATGTACATGTAGCAAGGTCCTTGTCGATTGAACTTTGCTCTTTGTACACTGATTTTTGACACGTTATTTGACAGTTGCATTGTTGTCAAGTGTCAATTGGATGGGAAAACTATTTGAAATTTAAACTGTCCAACAGGGTAACGACACGTGGTAAAGTGTAAACTAAAGTGCACACCATAATGTACATGTAGCAAGGTCCTTGTCGATTGAACTTTGCTCTTTGTACACTGATTTTTGACACGTTATTTGACAGTTGCATTGTTGTCAAGTGTCAATTGGATGGGAAAACTATTTGAAATTTAAACTGTCCAACAGGGTAACGACACGTGGTAAAGTGTAAACTAAAGTGCACACCATAATGTACATGTAGCAAGGTCCTTGTCGATTGAACTTTGCTCTTTGTACACTGATTTTTGACACGTTATTTGACAGTTGCATTGTTGTCAAGTGTCAATTGGATGGGAAAACTATTTGAAATTTAAACTGTCCAACAGGGTAACGACACGTGGTAAAGTGTAAACTAAAGTGCACACCATAATGTACATGTAGCAAGGTCCTTGTCGATTGAACTTTGCTCTTTGTACACTGATTTTTGACACGTTATTTGACAGTTGCATTGTTGTCAAGTGTCAATTGGATGGGAAAACTATTTGAAATTTAAACTGTCCAACAGGGTAATGACACGTGTCAATGTGTAAACTAAAGTGTACACCATAGTGTACATGTTGCAAGGTTCTTGCCAATTGAGCTTTTCTATTTTTACATTGATTTTTGACACGTTATTTGACAGTTGCATTGTTGTCAAGTGTCAAATGGATGGGAAAACTGTTCAAAATTTAAACTGTCCAACAGGGTAACGACACGTGGTAAAGTGTAAACTAAAGTGCACACCATAATGTACATGTAGCAAGGTTCTTACCGATTGAAATTTGCTATTTGTACACTGATTTTCGACATGTTGTTTGACACTTGCATTGTTGTCAAGTGTCAATTGGATGGGAAAATTGTTTGAAATTTAAACTGTCCAACTGGGTAATGTCAAGTGGCAAAGTGTAAACTAAAGGGTAGACTGTAGTGTACATGTAGCAAGGTTCTTACCGATTGAACTTTGCCACTTTAGTTTACATTTTGCCACATGACTTTACCCCGTTGGACAGTTTAAATTTTATGTAGTTTTCTCATCCAATTGACACTTGACAACAATACTAGTGTCAAACAACGATTAAAAAATTTGTATGCAAATAGCAAAGTTCAACCATTAAGAACCTTGCTACATGTACACTATCGTGTACACTTTAGTTTACACTTTGCCTCGTGACATTACCCTTTGTGTAGTTTAAATTTCGAACAGTTTTCCCATCCAATTGAAATTTGCTATTTGTACTCTGATTTTTGGCATGTCATTTGACACTTGCATTGTTGTTAAGTGTCAATTGTATGGGAAAATTGTTTGAAATTTAAACTGTCCAACGGGGTAATGTCATGTGGTAAAGTGTAAACTAAATTGTACACCATAGTACTTGAAATTTAAACTGTCCAATAGGGTAATATCACGTGGCATAGTGTAAACTAAAGCGTACACCGTAGTCTACATGTTGCAAGGTTCTTACCGATTGAACTTTGCTATTTGTACCCTGATTTTTGACACGTTGTTTGACACTTGCATTGTTGTCAAACATCAATTGTATGGAAAACTATTTGAAATTTAAACTGTCCAAGGGGTAATGTCACGTGGCAAATTGTAAACTAAAGTGTACACCATAGTGTACACGTAGTAAGGTTTTACCGATTGAACTTTATTATTTGTACACTGATTTTTGACACCTCTTTGACACTTGCATTGTTGTCATGTGTCAATGGGATGGGAAAAAGTTGAAAATTGAAACTGTCCAACAAGGATATGTCACGTGGCAAAGTGTAAACTAAAGTGTACACCATAGTGTGCATGTTGCAAGGTTCCTACCGATTGAACTTTGCTATTTGTGTGCTGATTTTTGATATGTTGTCTGACACTTGCATTGTTGTCAAGTGTCAATTGGATGGAAAAACTATTTGAAATTTAAACTATCCAACAGGCAATGTCACTTGGTAAAGTGTGAACTAAAGTTTACACAATAATGTACATGTTGCAAAGTTCTTACTGATTGAACTTTGCTATTTGTACGCTAATTTTTGACACATAGTTTGACACTTACGTTGTTCTCTAGTGTCGATTGGATGGGAAAATTGTTTGAAATTTAAACTATCAAACAGGGTAATGTCACGTGGCAATGTGTAAACAAAAGTGTACGCGATAGTGTAAATGCAGCAAGATTCTTACCGATTGAACTTTGCTATTTGTACACTGATTTTTGACACGTTCTTCGACACTTGCATTGTTGCCAAGTGTCAATTGGATGAAAAAACTGTTTGAAATTTAAATTGTCCAATAGGGTAATGTCACGTGCCAAAGTGTAAACTAAAGTGTGCACCATAGTGTACATGTCGCAAGGTTCTTACGGATTGAATTTTGCTATTTGTACACTGATTTTTGACATATCGTTTGACCTTTGCATTGTTGTCAAGTGTTAATTGGATGGAAAAACTATTTGAAATTTAAACTTTCCCACAGGGTAATATCACATGGAAATGTGTAAACTAAAGTGTAGACCATAGTGTACATGTTGCAAGGTTCTTACTGATTGAACTTTACTATTTGTACACTAATTTTTGACACGTAGTTTGACACTTGCATTCTTGTTAAGTGTCAATTGGATGGAAAAACTATTTGGAATTTAAATTGTCCAACGGGATAATGTCTGGTGGCATTGTGTAAACTAAAGTGTACACCATAGTGTTCAGATAGCAAGGTTCTTACCGATTGAACTTTGCTATTTGTGCACTGATTTTTGGCACGTCGTTTGACTTTTGCATTGTTGTCAAGTGTCATTTGGACGGGAAAGCTGTTTGAATTTTAAACTATCCAATGGGGTAATGTCACGTGGCAAAGTGTAAACTAAAGTCTACACCATAGTGTACATGTCGCAAGGTTCTTACCTATTCAACTTTGCTATAGGTACATTGATTTTTGACACATTGTTTGACACTTGCATTGTTCTCAAGTGTGAATTAGATTGGAAATTTGTTTGAAATTTAAACTGTCCAATGGGGGTAATGTCATGTGGCATTCTGTAAGCTAAGTGTACACCATAGCGTTCAGGTAGCAAGGTTTTTACCGATTGAACTTTGTTATTTGTACACTAATTTTTGGCACGTCATTTGACACTTGCATTGTTGTCAAGTGTCATTTGGATGGGAAAACTATTTGAAATTTAAACTGTCCAATGGGGTAATGTCACGTGGTAAAGTGTAAACTAAATTGTACACCATAGTATTTGAAATTTAAACGGTACAATAGGGTAATGTCACGTGGCATAGTGTATTGTCATGTAGCAATGTTCTTACCGATTGAACTTTGCTCTTTGTACACTGATTTTGACACATTGTTTGATACTTGCATTATTGTCAAGCATCAATTGGATGAGAAAACTGTTTCAAATTTAAACTGTCCAATGGGGTAATGTCACGTGGCAAAGTGTAAGCTAAAGTGTACACCATAGTGTACACGTAGTAAGGTTTTACCGATTGAACTTTACTATTTGTATACTGATTTTTGACACGTTGTTTGACACTTGCATTGTTGTCAAGCGTCAATGGGATGGGAAAAATGTTGGAAATTAAAACTGTCCAACACGGATATGTCACATGACAAAGTGTAAACTAAAGTGTACACCATAGTGTACATGTCGCAAGGTTCTTACCGATTGAACTTTGCTATTTGTACACTGATTTTTGACATGTTATTTGACACTTGCATTGTTGCCAAGTGTCAATTAGCTGGGAAAATTGTTTGAAATTTAAACTATCTAACAGTGTAATGTCACATGGCAAAGTGTAAACTAAAGTGAGCACCATAGTGTACATGTCGCAAGGTTCTTACGGATTGAACTTTTCTATTTGTAGACTAATTTTTGACATGTTGTTTGACACTTGAATTGTTGTCAATGGTCAATTGGATTGGAAAACTATTTAAAATTTAAACTATCCAACATGGTAATGTCACGTGATAAAGTGTAAACTAAAGTGTACACAATAGTGTACATGTCGCGAGGTTCTTACCGATTAAACTTTGCTAATTGTACGCTGACTATTGACGTGTTGTTTGACTCTTGCATTTCTTACCGATTGAACTTTACTATTTGTACACTAATTTTTGACATGTTGTTTGACACTTACATTGTTGTCAAGCATCAATTGGATGGGAAAACTGTTTGAAATTTAAACTTTCCAACAGGGTAATGTCACGTGGCAAAGTGTAAACTAAAGTGTATACCATAGTGTATACGTAGTAAGGTTTTACCGATCGAACTTTGCTATTTGTACACTGATTTTTGACACGTTTGACACTTGCATTATTGTCAAGTGTCAATGGGATGGGAAAATTGTTGGAAATTAAAACTGTCCGATAGGGATATGTCACGTGACAAAGTGTAAAATATAGTGTACACCCTAGTGTACATGTAGCAAGGTTCCTACCGATTGAAATTTACTATTTGTACGTTGATTTTTGACACATTTTTTGACACTTACATTTTTGTCAAGTGTCAATTGGACGGGAAAGCCATTCGAAATTTAAACTGTCCAATAGGGTAATGTCCCATGGCAAAGTGTAAACTAAACTCTACACCATAGTGTACAAGGAGCAGGGCTCTTACCAATTGAACTTTCCTATTTGTACACTGATTTTTGACACGTCGTTTGACACTTGCATTGTTGTCTCAAGTGTCAATTGGATAGGAAAATTGTTTGAAATTTAAACTATCAAATAGTGTAATGTCACGTGGCAAAGTGCAAACTAAATTATACTGTATAGTGTACCTGAAGCGAGTTTCTTACCGATTGAACTTTGCAATTTGTAAACTGATTCTTGACACATTGTTTGACACTTGCATTGTCTCCAAGTGTCTATTCGATGGGAAAACTATTTGAAATTTAAACTATCCAATAGGGTAAAGTCACGTGGCAAAGTGTAAACTAAAGTGTACACATAGTGTACATATCGCGAGGTTCTTACCGATTGAACTTTGCTATTTGTACACTGATTTTTGACACTTGCATCATTGTCAAGTGTCAATTGGATGGGAAAACTATTTGAAATTTAAACTTTCCAATAGGGTAATGTCATGTGGTAAAGTGTAAACTAAAGTTTACATCGTAGTGTACATGTAGCAAGGTTCTTACCAATTGAACTTTACTATTTGTACACTGATTTTTAACACATTGTTTGACACTTGCATCGTTGCCAAGTGTCTATTGGATGGGAAAACTGTTTGAAATTTAAACTGCCCAACTGAGTAATGTCATGTGGCAAAGTGTAAACAAAAGTGTACACCATAGTGTACATGTAGCATGGTTCTTAATGATTGAACTTTGCTATTTGTACAAAGATTTTTGACACGTTGTTTGACAATTGCTTTGTTGTCAAGTGTCAATGGGATGGGAAAACTATTTGAAATTAAAACTGTCCAATAGGGATATGTCACGTGGCAAACTGTAAATTAAAGTGTACACTATATTGTACATGAAGCAAGGTTCTTACCGATTGAACTTTGCTATTTGTACACTGATTTTTGACACGTTTTTTGAAAGTTGCATTTTTGTCAAGTGTCAATTGGATTGGAAAATCGTTTGAAATATAAACTGTTCAACGGGGTAATGTCACGTGGAAAAGTGTGAACTAAACTGTATACCATAGTATACATGAAGCGAGGTTCTTACCGATTGAACTTTGTTATTTGTACACTAATTTTTGACACGTTGTTTGACACTTGCACTGTTGTCAAGTGTCAATTGGATTGGAA
>NW_019238103.1:0-1949 GCF_002742605.1 Olea europaea var. sylvestris | reverse complement strand
AACAATGGAAGTTCAACAAAAAAAATCGAGCCTAACAATAACATGTTCGAAGTGTGGTGAAACAAGACACAATAGGAGAGGCTATAAAGGGGCACCACCTCCAGCACCTTGTTAGGATGAAATTGTCTGGCGTCTGCCAAGTTCACTTGTTAATTTTTTAGCTTTTGTTTTTGTTATTTAGTGCACAAATTGTCTGCATGTAGTGGATATAATCTAGCACTTTAGAAACGTTTTTGTTGTTTATGTACTGGGAAAATGTAGGAAGTTCAGGACTTATGTTCGTTGCACAGTGGATATTTTGCACATTTGAAATGAACTGTATCTATTTTTGCTTCAGCGGGTAGTGGATATTTTTGCTTCAATTTTCGATTTATTGGTGGTTTAATTGTGTCTCAGATTTTGTGATAGAATTGTGTATTTAGGGACTTTCGAGTTGGTGTGTATCAACAGGTGGTATATGGAAGAAAACAGGGAATTCTCTAGCCAAATTTTTTCTAAAGGTTAGGGACGTTATTCGCAAATATTTCTAAAAGGTAGGGACGTTATTAGCAAATATTTATAAAAGGTAGGGACTTTATTCGCCAAACTTTTTATAGGTAGAGATGTTTTAAGCCAAAATTATAACTACGTAGAGATTATTAGCACAAGGTTCATTCGATTCCCAGAAGAAGTGAACAGGACTCGTTCATCTTCACCAATAAGCCAAAATGGGCCATTCACCATTAACAGCACCCATTTTCGCTCGATCTCCTCAATTTACCCCGTGGTCACAATAAGCATAAACTAGAAATAAACATCTAGCAGTCATCTCTATTAATTGAACACCCATTCAATATATATCTTACTACATTTTTCCAGAAACCCAACATAAAAGCAGCAGTGATGGTCGGATTTCACCACTATATATGCTCTTTAATTAATGACATTTTTTCCCTTATTTAATGTAATAATTTAAAGAATTTTCACACCCATTTTCCAGCTACTGTTATATATATGGACTACGTAGAAGGCGGGAGTAAAGCGTTCAATGGGTGAGACGGTTTTACCCCTGCTGACTGGACAAAAATTTGTTCTCTTTTTAATTAACGGCAAAATGAATGGAACTTAGACGAAAGGACCTTCATCGTAACGAAAGGTTGATTTGAGGGCAAAAATACCAAAAAAATGAAAGGTGGGGACATTTTTCACAATAAAGCTGAAAGGTAGGGACGTTTTGCGCCAATTACCCTATTTTATACAAGATTTTTACTAGATTTTGAGGTCTTCAAGCAGAGGTTAGTGTGTTCTGTTCATGACTGTAGACATAAATGAAATTATTACTAAAAAAATCTCTCTGTTTTCACTCACTCTATTTTCGACAAGAAATAACTGTAACTGTTTCAAATCTTCCCCTTTTTCGACTGCTTCAAAGAGTTTTGCAGATCACTTGACCTCCTAACTTTAACTGTTTTGGCGAGAGATGTACTTCTATAAAAGTGACAAAATTGTGTAACATATACGCAGTAACTCAATCATTCTAACTTCAATATGGATTCAACAGTGCCAATACTGCAAGTCAGTTTAACATCGGTGACCTTCTTGGAGTGTTAGTTGCAACTGTCATGTCAAATCTTGCGTACAAGGCAGTAATTGATTCTTCCTGAGTAATAACTCTTAGTGGGAAATGATCTAAGAAAATATTGCTTTCTGGAGTCAATTTAAAAAATAATAATTCTGACTTATGGATAATGCTATATCTAAATGATTGTGATTAAGGAAGAAATCATTGCAATGATAGTACGACATATCCGTCGTTCATCGAACACAATAAGCTAATTCTAATGTAGATTTAATAATAATAAGAGTTTTGTGTCCGGATTCTTTTCACTACAGTTACATCTCATTTGTAGCTAATGAAGTAAAATTTATGAACAAAAATACTCATTTCTTTCTAGATTGTGAAAGTTGAT
>NW_019238102.1:0-1949 GCF_002742605.1 Olea europaea var. sylvestris | reverse complement strand
GAGAGAAGATTTTATTTCCTTATTCAACTTGGATACAATCTTCCTTTTCAAGTAAAAATCAAATACGCAATCTCAGAAAACTCATAACCGTATTTGAGTCACAAAACCTAACAATCTCCACCTTGACTCAAATTTCAGTGCAACGAGCGGAGCCCTACAAAATCACTCCACCTGAGAAATAAACCCGTTTGCAACGAAATAAAATGGCCAGTCTCCTTAACTCAGTAACCAAAACTCTCCATATAAACTAACATCCTTTGCATGACGTCTACAAGGAACACCTGAAACCTACTTTCGGGTTCCCAAAATTCCACCAAAGAATTAATGTTTACCTAACAGGGCCGAAGCACACCATGTAGCAGAAGCCGTGCAAAATGCCTGAACAAAAAGCCTTTTGCTAGAACTATCATCTTTAACGTCCCCAAAAGCATTACAGACATCATTAACACTACGGTACCTACTCTCAATGGATCCAACCCTAGCAACTGAACACTGTGCAACCGCTGAAATTGGTGGCAAAACATAATCACCAATGCTCCCTCGAGCAATGTTCCGAACAGACCCGGATTCCGTCACAAGAGGTGTTGTACTAAATTGAATATCCACCACAGTACTAAACTTGTCAAGATGTCTCTTATCTAGTTTTGTGCTCTCCTGAAAGATGTATAACTAAGACCTTCTCCGTCCCTTTGGTACAACCCAGACACCCTTTTGGACCTTCAAGACTCCACTTTCACCAGAGAATTTATACATTTTTACATCTAGATTACTAAGCGAGATGAGATTCCATTAAAAGTCTGGAACATGTCGAACCTGATCAATTGTTCTAACTGTCCCATCCCGCAGCCTAAATCTAACTCGACCAATCCCAGCAATACGGTAAGACTGGTTGTTTCCTATTACAACTCCACCTTGCTGAACATTCTCATATGTTTGAAAGAAATTTCGATTGAAACACATATGATATGAACATGCCGAATTGAGAATATACTCCTCATCAGGCTTAGATTCCTCGTTAGATACCACGATCAGCATCACATCTCCGTCGTCTGAAAAATTCTCAACTACATTTGTTTTGTTTGAAGTCAAAGGTTGCGTCCACGATTTGCAGCTAAATCAACTTTAGCCTACAACTCATCATAATCCTTCCGAATATACCCCTTATATTTGCAGTGGAAGCAAAACAAATTGTTGTTAATCTTCGATCTGCCCTTCCATCGACCACCATGAAATCTAAGAGCTTCCTCATCCCTCGATGTAGCTCCAATCAAATGCTTTAACTTCTCCTTTGAATGCAAAACATCATCGACGTTGTCTATAGTTAAAGTATCCCGACTATACAACATGGTGTCCCGAAACGACGTATAAAAGCCAGGCAGTGAACACAATAGGATCAATGTCAAATCTTCTTCATTGTACTTAACCTCCAAAGTCCCTAGATCTGCAACTATTTCTTGAACACGACAATATGGTTTTTCAGTGACCCTCATTCCGCCATGCGATGGAAATACAGTTTCTACTTTAGATCCAGTTTGCTTGTGAGACTTTTAGTCTTGCATAACTGCTCCAGTTTCAATCACAGAGCAACCACTGTTTTCTCTTTCAAGACATCTTGCAGAATATTATTGGATAAATGAAAATGGATCTGCGATAAAGCCTTCCAATCCCTCTGTTGTTTCTCTTCGTTGTCCAATCAGCTGGCATCTTCTCAAAACCCAGCAGAGCGTCGTCCAAATCCAGCTGTGCCAGAATTTCCCTCATCTTTACTCGCCACAAAGAAATCCTTGTATTGCGATCTAGCAGCGAAATGTCACACTTCATGGTGGTCATCTCTGGAAAACCTCAACCAATTCATAGAAGAAGAACAAAGTTTGATACCACTTGTTGGACCTAGAGAGATTGTAATGAATGATATTAATGACATAATATAAAATAATAAAGATCACAAT
>NW_019238101.1:0-1949 GCF_002742605.1 Olea europaea var. sylvestris | reverse complement strand
ATAACTTCGGGTTTGTTCATTTTTGGCGAGTTGTTAGTCTAATTCGAATGGAATGGAGCCAATGAAAAGTGGTTTTCGATTTCATGATAACTACGGGTGTGTTCGTTTTCGATAAATTGCAAGTCTAATTTGATTGGAATCGAGCGTATAAAATGTTGTTTTCGATTTCATGATAACTTCGGGTTTGTTCATTTTTGGCGAATTGCTCGTCTAATTCGATTAGAATGGAGCCAATGAAAAGTGGTTTTTGAATTCATGATAACATCGGGTTTGTTCATTTTTGGCGAGTTGTTAGTCTAATTCGATTTATATGGAGCCAATGAAAAGTGGTTTTCGATTTCATGATAACTACGGGTTTGTTCGTGTTTGGCGAATTGCTAGTCTAATTCGATTGGAATTGAGCCAATGAAAAGTTGTTCATGATTTCGTGATAACTTCAGGTTCGATCATTTTCGACGAATTACTAGTCTAATTCAATTGGAATCGAGCCAACGAAAATTGGTTTTCGATTTCATGATAACTTCTGGTTTGATGGTTTTCGAAAAATTGCTAGTCTAATTCGATTGGAATCGAGCCAATGAAAAGTGATTTTTGATTTCATGATAACTTCGGGTTTGTTCATTTTTGGCGAAATGCCATTCTAATTCGATTGGAATCGAAACAACGGAAAGTAGTTTTTTATTTCATGATAACTTCGGGTTTGTTTATTTTTTGCGAAATGCTTGTCTAATTCGATTCGAATCGAGGCAATGAAAAGTTGTTTTTGATTTCATGATAACGTCAGCTTTGTTCATTTTTTAAGAATTGCTAGTCTAATTCGATCAGAATCGAGCCAATGAAATGTGGTTTTCGATTTCATGATAACTTCGGATTTGTTCGTTTTCAGCAAATTGCAAGTCTAATTCGATTGGAATCGAGCCTATGAAATGTGGTTTTCGATTTCATGATAACTTCGGGTTTGTTCATTTTTGGCGAATTGCTAGTCTAATTCGATTGGAATGGAGCCAATGAAAAGTGGTTTTTGATTTAATGATAACTTTGGGTTTGATCGTTTTCTGCTAATCGCCAGTCTAATTCTATTTTAATCGAGCCAATGAAAAGTGGTTTTTGATTTCGTGATAACTTCGGGTTTGTTCATTTTTGGCGAGTTGTTAGTCTAATTCGATTGGAATGGAGCCATTGAAAAGTGGTTTTCGATTTCATGATAACTACGGGTTTGTTCGTGTTTGGCGAATTGCTAGTCTAACTTGATTGGTATTGAGCCAATGGAAAGTTGTTCATAATTTCATGATAACTTCGGGTTCTATCACTTTCGGCGGATTACTAGTCTAATTCGATTGGAATCGAGCCAATAAAAAGTGGTTTTCGATATCATGATAACTTCGGCTTTAATCGTTTTCGAAAAATTACTAGTCTAATTCGATTGGAATCGAGCAAATGAAAAGTGGTTTTTGATTTCACGTTAACTTCAGGTTTGTTCATTTTTGGCGAAATGCCAGTCTAATTCGACTGGAATCGAGCAAATGGAAAGTAGTTTTTGATTTCATGATAACTTCGGGTTTGTTCATTTTTAGCGAATTGCTAGTCTAATTCGATCGGAATCGAGCAAATGAAAAGTGGTTGTCGATTTCATTATAGCTTCGGGTTTGTTCATTTTCGACAAATTGCCAGTCTAATTCGATTGGAATCGAGCATATGAAAAGTGGTTTTCGATTTCAAGATAACTTCGGGTTTGTTTGTTTTTGGCGAATTACAAGTCTAATTCGATTGTAATGGAGCCAATGAAAAGTGGTTTTTCATTTCATGATTACTTCAGGTTTGTTTGTCTTTTGCGAATTGCAAGTCTGATTCGATTGGAATCGAGCCAGTGAAAAGTGGTTTTCGATTTCATGATAACTTCGGGTTTGTTCATTTTCGGCGAATTGCAAGTCTAATTCGATTGGAATCGA
>NW_019238100.1:0-1949 GCF_002742605.1 Olea europaea var. sylvestris | reverse complement strand
GAATTAGAATATGAGACATGTTTTAATGACCACAACTAGAGCACCAAGGTATGTGAGGCATGCAATTGTGTTAGCTGCAAGTGAAACTTCTCGAATGATCGTAAAGGTGGTTAAGGGATGTGCCTTTGGTAATCATGGGAGGAATGACCGCTTACTTATACCGTTGTAATATGATGATTATTAGTATCTCAAGTGAGATACTTCCTAGGTGATTATGGGTTTGTCAGAGGATGTACCTCTAGTGATCAAAGGAGAATTATCCACTCGACTGTGATATTGTGATTATTGGCATCTCAAGTGGGATACTTCTTGGGTGATCATGAGGGCTATCAGAGGATGTACCTATGATGATCAAATGAGGATGGGCCACTCGATTATGCGTAGTTGATTATTAATTGCTAATGTTGATATTATAAAGAGCTCTATTCGGTGCGTAGTAGTTGTATCAATGGCCCAATAAAAATGAAAATTTTAAAATGAAATTATTTCGAGTTTACATTGATGATTTTCTCATATCTGCAAAATGATATTTTTCAGTATTACAAGAATGATTCATATCTTAATTATTATTATATAATGTTATATCATGACCAGCTAAATGATGTAGACTCGATTTTGATAAAATATATAAATGAAAAAGTACATTTATTTTCGAACTTTTTCACTCACTGAACTATCAACTCATATATTTTCCCCATGATTTTTCTTATCAAGTAGCAGATGAGTTTTTGAGTATCTTTTGGAGTTGAAACTTTGATTTTCGAGTCAGAGCCACATGATAAAGGTTGCCAGTATGACTCATTTCATGGAGCATGTAGTCTGTATTTTGGGACACATATTCATTTTTTGATGTGATTTTGTATCACTTGTAGACAGTTATGGGATTCACTATGTATTTTGCATCCATATGTATATTTCATGTTATTTTCATAGTAAAGTTGAAATTTTAGCTTATTTCTATTGCATAGTGTTATATTTGGGATTTTCACATAATAAATTATAGGTCAATTAGTCCTATTTACAAAGGAGATAATGCCAAAATTTCGTTAAAATAATTTGTAAAAATGTGCATATTGTAATAACTTTGATGATGGGTCCAACTTTGGGTTGGTATTTATCGTCGGCCACGTCACGTCCTAGTCCACGTTACTCAAAGTGGGGTGTAAATAACCCTCTTAGGTGATTTAGATGAAATATATAGTGGTTAAGTGGAATTGAATACTCTACACGGTCATACTATAGAATTAATCTTAACACGTGGTTCGTTCAATACACTCCAAGTATACTAGTATCACATTTAACTATTTTTGTGATAAGGATAAATTACAAACCTGAATAATAAATCAATCGACACTATAATCTTCCAGTACAAGGTGCTAACCCTATATTGGTTGTAAACAAATTATTTATAATCAAAATATAAGTTGTATCACACTATACTTCTCAACGCAAGTACCCAACTTATATTATCACAAGTGATCATAGGTACTTTAATTCGCATATTCAATATAAATAAATGCAATGAATAAATAAAACAATAGTTTATTTATTATAAATTATTATTTTATCATAACAAAATATATTATACGAGCACACAACCCAACACTTCATTCTCTATGAAATTTACCGTCTTGGTCTCAAGATTGATGCATTTGTACAACTTAGCACAAAATCTCCTATTGTTGTTAGTGCAGCAATAAGAAAGTAGAACCTTTCCATATGTCTAGTGTTTAAATTATTAGGAATTCATCCCGGGTTGCTTCCTCTTGCTATAATTCCCATTACGACATTTACAAGCATACTATTGATGAAATTCCCAAGGGAAATCAATGTCATGCCAAGGGAGCAAACAGGGACGGAGCCCAGCCCACCCCCCCTCCCCGCCCTTCCCACTCAAGCTCAAGAAGTTTTTTTAAGGGCTTTTTTTTTTATAAAAAAATTAGTTTTTT
>NW_019238099.1:0-1949 GCF_002742605.1 Olea europaea var. sylvestris | reverse complement strand
CGTCGGGGGCAATTTCGTCATTTTTCGTGACTGTGTCGGAATGGGCTAAAATTTGACAGGTTGATCGGAATCAAAAATCTTATCAGCGGCAATTTCGTCATTTTTTGATACTGTGTCGGAATGGGCTCAAATTCAACAGGTTGATCGGTAATAAAATTACGCGCCGGGTGAATTTCGTCATTTTTCGCAACTGTGTCGAAATTGGCTAAAATTTGACAGGTTGATCGGAAACAAAAATCGCGCCGGGGGCAACTTCGTCATTTTTCGCAACTGTGTCGGAATGGGCTAATATTTGACTGGTTCATCGGAAACAAAAATCGCGCCGGGTGAATTTCGTCATTTTTCGCGACTGTGTTGGAATTGGCTGAAATTTGACAGGTTGACGGGAAACAAAATTCACGCCGTGGGCAATTTCGTCATTTTTCGCGACGATGTCGGAATGGGCTAAAATTTGACTGGTTGATTCGAAACAAAAATCGCGCTGGGGATAATTTCGTCATTTTTTGCGACTGTGTCGGAGTGGGCGGAAATTTGACAGGTTGATCGGAAACAAAAATTCGAGGTCAATTTCGTCATTATTCGCGACTGTGTCGGAATGGGCTCAAATTTGACAGGTTGATCGGGAACAAAAACCGCGCCGGGGATAATTTCGTCATTTTTCGCGCCTGTGTCGGAATTTGCTAAAATTTGGCAGCTTGATCAGAAACAAAAATCGCGCCGAGGGCAATTTCGTCATTTTTCGCGACTGTGTTGGAATGGGCTGAAATTCGACAGGTTGATCAGAAACAAAAATCGCGCCAGGGGCAATTTCGTTATTTTTCGCGACTGTGTCGGAATTGGCTAAAATTTGACAGGTTGATCGAAACAAAAACCGCGCTAGGGGTAATTTTGTCATTTTTTGCAATGGTGTCGGAATGTGCTCAAATTTAACAGGTTGATCGGGAACAAAAACCGCGCCGAGGGAAATTTCGTTATTTCTCGTGACTGTGTCGGAATTGGCTAAAATTTGGAAGGTTGATCGGAAACAAAAATCACACCGGGGGCAATTTCGTCATTTTTCGCGACGGTGTCCGAATGGGCTAAAATTAGACAGGTTGATCGGAAACAAAAATCGCGTTGGGGGCAATTTCAACATTTTTGGTGTCTATGTCGGAATGGGCTGAAATTTGGCAGGTTGATCGAAAATAAAAATCGCGCTGGGGCAATTTCGTCATTTTTCTCGACTGTATCGGAATGGACTAAAATTTGATTGGTTGATTGGAAACAAAAACCCGCGCCGGGGACAATTTCGTCATTTTTCGCGACTGTGTCGAAATGGGCTAAAATTTGACTGGTTGATCGGAAACAAAAACTGCGCAGGGGATAATTTTGTCATTTTTCGAGACTGTGTCGGAGTGGGCTGAAATTTGACAGGTTGATCGGAAACAAAAATCAGGCCGGGGTAAATTTCGTCATTTTTCGCGTCTGTGTCGTAATGTGCTCAAATTTGACAGGTTGATCGGGAACAAAAATCGTGCCGGGGGCAATTTCGTCATTTTTCGCGCCTGTGTCGGAATTGGCTAAAATTTGACCAGTTGATCGGAAACAAAAATCGTGCCGGGGGCAATTTCATCATTTTTCGCGACTGCGTCGGAATGGGCTGAAATTTGACAGGTTGATCGGAAACAAAAATCGCGCTAGGGGCAATTTCGTCATTTTTCGATACTGTGTCGGAATGTGCTCAAATTCAACAGGTTGATCGGAAACAAAAATCGCGCCGGGGTCAATTTCGTCATTTTTCGCGACTGTCTCGGAATGTGCTCAAATTTGACAGGTTGGTCGGGAACAAAAACCTCGCCGGGGCAATTTCGTCATTTTTCGCGCCTATGTCGGAATTGGCTAAAATTTGACAGGTTGATCGGAAACAAAAATCGCGTTGGGGGCAATTTCATCATTATTCTCGACTGTGT
>NW_019238098.1:0-1949 GCF_002742605.1 Olea europaea var. sylvestris | reverse complement strand
GCCAATCAAAGTAAATTTTAGTATAGAACAGCTCGCAAAGTCATATATGAGAGAGATAGTCAGATTGCATGGAGTTCCTATCATCGTTGTTTCAGATAGAGACCCGAGATTCACACTAAAATTTTGGAAAAGTTTGCAGTCAGCCATGGGAACGAAATTGATGTTTAGTACTGCTTATTATCCACAGACAGATGGACAAATAGAAAGAACCATTCAAACTCTCGAAGATATGTTGAGAGCATGTGTTTTGGATCTCGGGGAAAGTTGGGAGACACACCTGCCATTGGTGGAATTTACTTACAACAATAGTTTTCAGGCCACTATAGGTATGGCCCCATATGAAACTCTTTATGGAAGAAAGTGTAGATCTTCTATCCATAGGGACAAGGTTGGGGAGAATGGAATTTTGGGTCCTGAAATCATTAAACGAACAGTTTAGGCCATTGATAAGATTAGAGCAAGAATAAAGGCAGCACAAGATCGACAGAAAAGTTATGCTGACGGTAAGAGAAAAGATTTAGAATTTTAAATGGGTAACACAGTTTTTCTAAAGGTAGCACCAATGAAGGATGTGCTGAGATTTGGAGAAAAATGGAAGCTGAGGCCACGGCTCATCGGATCTTTTGAAATTCTTAAAAGGATTGATAACATGGCTTACTGACTTGCCTTACTACCTGAATTAGCAACAGTGCATAATGTTTTTCATATTTCGATGCTGAGAAAATATGCCAATGATCCTAATCAAGTGGTAAATTGCCCTTTAGAAGTACAAAAGGACCTGTTATACGAAGAAACCCCAATGACGAATTTTCGACAGAAAAGTGTATCAACTCAAGAACATAGAAGTTCCACTGATCAAGGTGATATGGCTTAATCATGGGAGAAAGGACATGAGCTTAAAATCAAATATTCAAAACTCTTTGATTAGTTAAGGTAATTTTTGAGGACGAAAATATTTAAGGTGGGGAGATTGTAACGCCCCAAAAAAATTAGAATAAAAATGTATTTGTTTTATATGTTATTTTTATATTTAAAAAAAATGAGGACTAAAATGAAATATGTTTTAAATTCATAATTCTATATGAGTCAAATAATTAAATTTCGAAAGAGCAAGTATAAGTATACCAATATTGGGCTCATTAGATAGCTCGTAATTAATTATATATATCAGTCTCGAGAGAAAGGCGATCCGGATAAGTTAGACTCTAGATATTAAAGTTTATAGACCTTATCACTTATTAGTAATTGTTTATAATAATTATTAATTTTTTTAAGAATGGAAATACATGTAGTTGGATAAGGTTGAAATAAAATAGCATTTTTTATTTTTTTTTTGTATATATGACCTTTTGCTCCCATGATGTCAGCCGTCCTTGATTGAGAATTTGGTAATTGCCTTATTTGAATTGAAATAAATTGCAAACGTGTATAAATAAAAGGCAAATTAGTAAATTGAGCTACTAATATGGGAAAAAGTGTGGCTTTATTAGGTGATATAAATATTATAGATAGAAAATCCTTGTCTACCTAAATAAGCATTGCATGTTGAAAATTACAAAAATTGGGTTGTTACACAAATGATGGCGACTAGTATGATGGAAAAGTTTAACAAGTATTCGAGCGTTATTCATGGAGTTTTGGTTTTAACAGCAGTGTTGGATCCAAGGTATAAGATGATGTTACTTAAGTATTAGTATCCTCGTATTTTTAATCACAACGTTGCAAGTGAGATTGAATTTTTTTTTTATCAAGTTTGTGACAAGTTGGTGCACGATTATTAGAAAAAGAATGATTCAAGTGGGTCTGTAGGTCAGTCTTCTACTTCTTGTCAATTCGATACGTTAAGTGCTAATAATAAATCAGATCGCATGGCAGGTGTTTGTAGATTTGTTTCCAATGTTGGAACTCTAACAATGTGAAAACTAAGATTGATACTTTTTTGGATAAGC
>NW_019238097.1:0-1949 GCF_002742605.1 Olea europaea var. sylvestris | reverse complement strand
CTCATCCCACGTCATTGAGCTACTCCGATGCCCCTGATTCGTTCGTTCTAGACCATACACGTGTCTTAGAGTGTAGGACCTTCGCTCACGTGTGCGCGGGTGGGTCCGGCATCTGTTAACAACACTTTTTGGGGTCAACAGTATAATATATGAACTTCATGCTTGTTGTTAAGCTCGATAAAGGAAAATGGTGTTCAACAATTGTAATTTAATATATGGACTTCATATTGAGCCCTGTCTAGTTTAGATTAAAAAAATATATATAGATTTTCTGTAGATTTTATTAAAAGTTTATGGAATGTATAGTTGAAAAGTTGTGGGTATTATGAAATATATAGTTAAAATTTATTGTTGACTTTGATTTAGATTTTAATAGAATTTTGTAGCTGAACCTAAGAGGGACGAGTAAGAAAAAAAATCATATGCTCAAAAGCCCGTAACAAACAATAAGCAAAATATAATTTTAGATAATAACATATTTGATCTTGTATGGTCATGAGAATGCATATATTAGACAATATCAAATGACCCCACTATAAGGCAAATTTCATCATTTTTGGATTAAAAAACTTTTTAACCAGTGTTTTAAAAGGCGTAATGCATGGCGATACATTGACCCCAAGCTAAGGGGTAGGCGAGATTAGGTGAGGTAAATGCATAAAAAGGCTTTGAAAAGCGTTTTGCTTATTTTAATATTATTTTAAATTTTTAATCAAAAAATTTATTTAATAATTATTAATTACACATACTAAACATCTAAAACAAATTTATAGGAACTTTATACTTTTTTTTTCCTCAAATTTTTCAACAAAAAGATAAGTTCCAAATTTAAGCAAATATGGCATAAGAACTTAAATCCTATCCAACTCTTTATCAGACTCCAATTTAATATCATCATCTTCATCTAATTTGTCCTCCGTGTCGTCTGATACAAAATCCTCCTCGTCAGGCTCCCTTATATCATTCTAAGCATTTCTATCTCTTGATGAAGGTTGTAAGATTTCATTTTCCATCCCATCATACTACTCCTCATCATCACAACTCTCTACAATCCAAGATTGTGCATTAGTTGCATCACTTGCTAATAGAGTCTCTATTTACCATTCTTCCTCTTCCTGTTTGCCAATCTTGCATTAAATTGGATGTAAACAAGATTGTTCATCCTGTTAGTGTTAATCTATTTCATTTTTTCGAGTGTATCTTCAAAAAAAAATTAATAATAATAATAGATGAAGAAAAAGAGAAGTATATTTAATGGAGCAAATCATATTCAAGTAATTATTCATCGCTTATCAGTAAGTAAACTGTAACAACTTAATTAATACTTACCCCTTCAAAAGAACTCCAATTTCTTTCACAACCGGATGAACTAGTAGTCAAACCAGTATCCTTTTTGCCATGGTCTTCAAATTGGGTGTTTCATTCCCATAAAAATCCCACCAACTCACTAATAAATGAAAGTAAAAAACATGTTATTGGATATTTATATAATCATAGATAAATTATGATAAATTATTGATATGAGAGAGAGTAATATGTTAACATACCCGGATTGTAATTTTCATCATTGTTCTCATATGCACTTATTGCAAGCCTCCTTCCAAATGAACCTTCCTTTTGGACATATCTTTGTAACTCAATATTTATCACATGATGTTGCATTTGATCATTAGGAAAGAATTTCTCAACACAAGCAATCAAATTATTTATCACTGATGAATCATCTTTGAAACATGGATTCTTGAAGAAATAGAATGGATTCAAAAAAAATATGCTGTTGTATGAAGTGGACTATCAAGGTGACCCTTACTTTTAATATCTATAATGTCCAAGATTGGCCTATAATCACATTCCCTCTTCAATATGTTTGCAATGTCATCCTTTGCCTTTAGTAGCTCTCCATAAACAAAGCCCATTGAAGGCTTTTCTTCTCCATCAACAAGTCTAAG
>NW_019238096.1:0-1950 GCF_002742605.1 Olea europaea var. sylvestris | reverse complement strand
CTTGATTTATTTAAGTCTAATACAAATTTCAACTCCCAATAGAATCTCCAAATAGAACTTCAACTAAAATTTGCCAATAGACTTCGAATAAGATTATAAAAGCATTTCAATTAGAATTTTTCTTAATATGCACTTTAATTAGAACTCTCAATTATTTTCATCAAAGAATTCGTGTCACACCTAGATTCTAACACTTCATGCAAAAAATAGTTCAATGCCATTGCGAGAAAATGTTATATATGTAGAGCCTCTCACAGAATTTATCAAATCACAAGATCAGCTGCGAGATAAAGTAGATAACAAATAATTCTTTCCATAACATTCACTAGCCGTTGGAAATTGTCTCCCTAAATACTTCTTTGTTTCTCATTGTCTTGTATATATTTGGTGTGCAGATTAAGTAATTCGAGGCAGTGAAATATTGGCATAGAAATAGACTTCTGATTTGTAAACCCATCCCCGTAGAGATTCATCAAATTACAAGAGAATGTAATGCAAGTGCAAATTCACAAAATATTGATCAACTTGCCATTTTAATGGGGTTAACATAACCGTCCATATGACACAAAAAAAAGGTTTCTTCCAAATTGATCAAAATAATGTACGAGCAAAAAGCAGAAAACATATATGAGAGTTAGGGTTTTTTCCTCCTCATGGTAGGAACTTTTATTTCCTCATGTAGTCTTTTCCCTTTATCAAGGGAATTAATTGGCTAACATCTATTAAAATTAAAAAAGGAGTGGTTCAATAGATCTATATAAGGGAGTACTTGGAAAAAAATGCATAAAAATTTTGATTGTCTCCAAGGATATGGGAGAAAAAATAATATTTTTCTGGGGGTGTGAGAAATATTGAGTCATTGATGTACAATATTGGATATAGTGAAATTCCATCTTTTACATCACGAGATTTTTCTTTTATTTTAGAGCCCTTCACATAAATAGTGTTTTTGCCCGTGCTTTTATTCTTTAATCGGAAGAGGATCCTGGGAATGCATCATGAAATTGGTCAAGATTCCCAACGAGTTACAATATACATACACAAGATTGAGAAATCCATATGAGCTATATTTCTGCATGCGGTCTATAAAGAAAATTTAATCAAATCTAACAAGAATTTCATTTCAGATCATAACAACGCAAGGTTCAAAGGATTATATATTAGCACACTCGAAACTGCCAAAGTAAGTGGACATCCATTAAATTACATCCATCTAGCTAGTAGAAATTTTAAGTACACAGAATAAGTGCCTACGAGAATTACCACCACTCAAATGCTTAAGAAACTAATGACACAAATCCATGTCAAGAGTTCGTATTCTGTACGCACTTACCTAAGAGGTCTTGCAACCAAGGTTAATCACATCTGTCAGTCTTCTTTGCAGCGCAGGAAGAACATTGCATTTGAGACCACTGGCCTGCAAGAATGATTAGTAAGAAAATGTGAATAAAACGTATGAGAAATCAAACCCGATATCAATAACTCCTACAAATTGTATCAGTAAATACCTCACACTGAATTATATGGAAGGACCTTTCATTAGCTTTTTCAGAAGAACAGCTAACAACATTAAGCCCTCTCCCTATTAATTCAGTAAGC
The DNA here is from genome assembly GCF_002742605.1 of Olea europaea var. sylvestris. Classification (NCBI taxonomy): domain Eukaryota; kingdom Viridiplantae; phylum Streptophyta; class Magnoliopsida; order Lamiales; family Oleaceae; genus Olea; species Olea europaea. Next base: position 351 of record NW_019238096.1, on the reverse strand, counting down.
ACTTTGGAGAGGGGAGACCCTTCCTCTTTGAAGCTGCTGATTAGAATTTCCACACCATCTAAGCAAGGGTTCACTGTGACTAAATCAGGCGAATAACTCGAGGAACTTCCAACATTGGCACTGAGATTGCCTGAATTAGACAACATCTTTAGCTTCTCTCTCTGCAAACCTAGTTTCTTGATATTCTTTTTGGTATCTGTTATGTAATTTACAGCCACTTCCATAAGATCTGATATCGAATTCTTACCCTAAAACACATGAATAAAATGTTACAGGTATCTTTACTGAAAAAACATACAATATTAGCAAAATAACCGTTGTTCCCCGTAAATTTGGGATGTGCTACATTAA
>NW_019238095.1:0-1950 GCF_002742605.1 Olea europaea var. sylvestris | reverse complement strand
GCCATCAATTGTTGACTGAAGAAAATGAGAATTCATGGGAATTAATGGGGCTCAAACACAAGCTAAAAGGCAAGGCATGATTTGTCAACTTAATTTTGAAGTTGAACATTTGTGTTTAGTTCTTTACTTACGAACTAAATAATTGCCAATTTATTAAAAAACCAAAACATCAGTACACAAAACTTTCATTAGTAAAACATATTAACTATCTAGATAAAACTAATAATAACTAGATTCAAGAATTATAAATTCAAGTAAACATTGAAAGTTTACACTAATAAAATATATTACACATTTTAATTAAAGTGAAGTAATATGTTGTGATTGTAAATTGTAAATTAATAAAATAAGAAAATAAACCTTGGAAATTTGTTGTTCTTGACAGCGTTCTGGCCATGTTTTCTCTACCTGTATCCGTCGTCAAGTACATGACCAAGCTTCTTGTTTGAAAAGCGTATCTAGGTTTTCTAAATTTCTTCTCTCCCTTTTTTCGTACCTGATTTCACCTCAGTTTCGATCCCAGTTAGGTTGTTAACATAATATTAGACAAAGATCGTCATCAAAGTCAAAGTGTGCTAACTAATTGAAGGTTAATGAAAATAATGTGACCAAAAAAAGCTAGGCGTATAAATATAGACTAAACAAAGGATGTACTTTTATTACAATTAGAATATTGTGTAACTAACAAAAATTATGTTGTGAATATTTTTTACCTCTAAAAATGTACCTTCAACATGATCAACAAATCCCAAGATCTCTCACGTTCAAGCAAGCCGTATTCCTGCACACTAGGACGAATCGTTAGCCACACGTAGCCTTCTCTGGTAGGGGTTGAGCTGGTCGCGCGTACTCCAACAGTCAAGTCAGCTTTGAAATAAAAATATATGAGTGTAGGTGGGCTTTTAACATGAGCCTTCGATGTAAAAAAAAGGGGTCGATATTGGGAGTTAAATAAAAAATGTAGATAGCAAAGTTATAATATCAAAGTCTAATCTTTCATTAGCTTTTTAGTGGCACCAAGTGTGAGCTTTTATAGTGTGAGATAGTGAGTGAGGGCCGTCAGATGAGAAGACACGTGACATCATCCATGTAGGTATAACTTCCCATCATGGGCATTAATCAATCTCAAGATATTAATGCTAATGCCAACTCTTCTTCCATACGTTGTAGCATGTGACAGTACACTCGACCAAATAAGCTGGCTGTAGCGATAGTGGTAAGAAGTCGTTTTTCAATAGATTTGATTCAAAGAATCTTCTACCAAATAGCCTCGTCTCCCTTGCCTGAGGGGTTCAGTCTCATGAGTTCGGCTACAATATGGGCTCGATTTGTGGCGTGGGTTCGTCCCCCATTCCCACGGGTTCGATCGTGGGGATTTGCATACGTGAATTCTGTCCATGTGGGTCGGACTGCGTAAAAATGTAATTACATTAAGCGCAAGTTTGTTACATAGCCTCATTAACTATAGGAGAATATATCAATGCTATCATCTTCTAATATTTGTACAATATCGAGAAATAAGCATTAAAGATTCGATGATTCGCACATAAATTACGAGAATTTGGATTACAAGAACTGAGGAGAATAACTCCCACAATTTCATTAATCTATCTAACTAGAAGTAAACGAGGCGGATGACATATGCTATTCACAGGCCAGATTTTTTGCTGGCTCAACCATTGGTTTTTTGGGTCAGGAGCCAGTTGGAAATAAGTGTTCCCTTAATTTTTAGAATCCATTTCTTGCCTTGATTTTTCTTTTTCTTCCTTCTAGATTTGAAACAGAAATCACCGTCTTCACACACAGCCTGTCCACCACGAAATTCTCGGACTTCTCTGCATTGCGTTATCTCGTACCCCGTTTTCTACACCGGCGTTTTCCATTTCATTGAAGCACTTTTCAAGTTTATTAATTTTTAGCCTTTTTCATATTTCACATTTTTATTTTTTT
>NW_019238094.1:0-1950 GCF_002742605.1 Olea europaea var. sylvestris | reverse complement strand
ACGAAATTACCCCCGGCGCGAATTTTGTTCCCGATCAACCTGTCATATTTGAGCCCATTCCAACTCCGTCGCGAAAAATGACGAAATTGCCGTCGGCACGATTTTGTTTCCTGATCAACCTGTCAAATTTGAGCACATTCCGACACCGTCGCGAAAAATGATGAAATTGCGCCCGGCGCGGTTTTTGTTTCCGGTCAACCTGTTAAATTTTAGCCCATTCCGCCAACTTTGTAAAAAATGACGATATTGCCCCCGGGGCGGTTTTTGTTTCCGATCAACCAAACAAATTTTAACCCATTCCGACACAGTCTCGAAAAATGACGAAATTGCCCCTGGCGAGATTTTTGTTTCCGATCAACCTGTCAAATTTGAGCCCATTCCGACACTATCGCGAAAAATGACGAAATTGCCCCTGGGGCGATTTTTGTTTCCGATCAACCGGTCAAATTTGAGCCCATTTCGACGCAGTCGCGAAAAATGACGAAATTGCCTTCGGCGCGATTTTTGTTCCCGATCAACCTGTCAAATTTGAGCCCATTCCGACACCATCGCGAAAAATGACGAAATTGCCCCCGGCGCTGTTTTTGTTTCCGATCAACCTGTCAAATTTTAGCCCATTCCGACGCCGTCGTGAAAATTGACGAAATTGTCCCTGGCGCTGTTTTTGTTTCCGAACAACCTGTCGAATTTTAGCCCATTCCGACGTAGTCGCGAAAAATGAAGAAATTGCCCCGACGCGATTTTTGTTCCCGATCAACCTGTCAAATGTGAGCCCATACCGACACCGTCGCGAAAAATGACGAAATTGACTTCGGGGCGATTTTTGTTCCCGATCAACATGTCAAATTTGAACCCATTCCGACACCATCGCGAAAAATGACTAAATTGCCCTCGGCGCAGACTTTTGTTTCCGATCAACCTGTCAAATTTTAGCCCATTCCGACACCGTCGCGAAAAATGACGAAATTACCCCTGGTGCGATTTTTGTTTCCGATCAACCTGTCAAATTTTAGCCCATTCCGACACCGTCGCGAAAAATGACGAAAATGCCCCTGGCGCGATTTTTGTTTCCGATCAACCTGTCAAATTTTAGCTCATTTCGCCAAATTGCAAAAAATGACGCAATTGCCCCCAGCGTGGTTTTTGTTTCCGATCAGCCAATCAAATTTTAGCCCATTTCGACACAGTCTCGAAAAATGACGAAATTGCCCCCGGCGCGATTTTTGTTCCCGATCAACCGGTCAAATTTGTGCCCATTCCGACACCGGCTCGAAAATTGACGAAATTGCCCAGGCGCGGTTTTTGTTTCCGATCAACCTGTCAAATTTGAGCCCATTCCAACACCATCGCGAAAAATGACGAAATTGCCCCCGGCGCGATTTTTGTTCCCGATCAACCGGTCAAATTTGTGCCCATTCCGACACCGGCTCGAAAATTGACGAAATTGCCCAGGCGCGGTTTTTGTTTCCGATCAACCTGTCAAATTTGAGCCCATTCCAACACCATCGCGAAAAATGACGAAATTGCCCCCGGCGCGATTTTTGTTCCCGATCAACCGGTCAAATTTGTGCCCATTCCGACACCGGCTCGAAAATTGACGAAATTGCCCAGGCGCGGTTTTTGTTTCCGATCAACCTGTCAAATTTGAGCCCATTCCAACACCATCGCGAAAAATGACGAAATCGCCCTTGGCGCGATTTTTATTTCCGATCAACCGTCAAATTTTAGCCCACTCCGGCACCGTCGCGAAAAATGACGAAATTGCCCCTGGCGCGATTTGTTTTTTCAGATCAACCGGCCAAATTTTAGCCCACTCCGACACCGTGGCGAAAAATGTCGAAATTGCCCCCGACGCGATTTTTGTTCTCGATAAACCTGTCAAATTTGAGCCCATTCCGACACCATTGCAAAAAATAACGAAATTGCCCCAGGCGCGAATTTTGTTTCCAA
>NW_019238093.1:133069-133734 GCF_002742605.1 Olea europaea var. sylvestris | reverse complement strand
CGCAGACACTTTTCCCATCGATATCTTGTACCCAGTTAGAGATATTATTTCAATTTAGGAGTGGAGTTAAGAGTACTGTAACAAGAGTTGAATGCCGAAGTAGCAAAATTACGACATGATTAGTAGACTTTATAATGAGGTTACAGCGCTACGAGACGATTTAGCAGGCTAGTGAGGGTATGATGATTGGTATGACGGAGGGAGTATCGGAAGGACCGGCTGTATTGTTGATAGAGAGATTGGCGATCCTCAGGACGAAGGATATGACGGTGCCCATTACAGAGGGTAGTCATGGCTATTGGATTGTACATTTGATGCAGTTTTGGATCTATGACATCGATTATGGAAGAAGATGAGGTTCGATGACGAAGGAGGAGGAGGTCCCAATAACGGGAAGTGGTAGTGGTCCTTGGGACGGAGGGAGTACCCTCAATGGTGACAGATTCAATGATCGCTTGGCTGATAAAGGATGCAATGGAAGGGGTGCCTGAAAATTTTGACGGTGCCTTCAGATGGTGGTGGCGGCGGAGGGATGACAAGAGGACTCCCAACTTGATGGATGATGTCACGAATGGGTGATAAAGCCATAAGAGTGATGAAGGGTAAAAAGCGTGTTTATAATGTGCCAGAGCAAGTTGTTAGCAAGATGACAATGTCATAATACA
>NW_019238093.1:129359-130823 GCF_002742605.1 Olea europaea var. sylvestris | reverse complement strand
TTTTTTTTTTTTTTTTTAATTGAGATTTGAGAAGGACCAATATGCACCTAGATTGAAGGTTTGAAGAATTTAAAATGAAAATAAATTTATTGGGGACTCAAGTGATATTTTAGTGAATATATGGGATCTCAAGTGCTATTCTTGTCGATTTATAGGGACTCTAGTTGCAAATCCGCTTGTCTACGTTTTTACGTTTCACGGTTGAAATTTCTTTGAGTATGCTTTTAATTGACAATAATTTTTTTTTTTAATAGAAAATTTATTTTTATCCAAGTTTCTGTTTTGAGATATTTGACTGATTTTTTATTATAGAAAATATTTTTCTAATTTTGATCGTGTAACAATGTTTCCTTAAAATTACGAAAAATATTTTAGTTAGGAGAAGTTAAATTTTATTTGTTAGGTAACTCAAACTTTCCAAAATTCTAATTGATCAACTCTTCTATTTACTCACAATACCTTCTCTCTCTCATCTCTACGCATGTATAAAATCATTACCATCTCTCGTTAACTCTCACAGCGGAACCAGGAAGAAGAAACCAAACAACCAACGAATCACTGCTTCCATATCCGCCTCCAGATTATTCACTTCAAAAGGTCGGCAACGAGGTTTTGATAGTATCGATTAAGGTTTGTTTAACAATCAAACCACCTTGTTTGATTTGTTCATGTTTATACTTCTTGGTTAGATTGAGTACATATGATACTTTTTTAATCAATGTAGCCGTTTCTCATTGCTTAACAATTGGTTGTTCTTTTGATTGGTACCTCATTATTTCAATTAGTAGATTCCAATTTTTTTGAGAAGCGGAAACATGAGAAGGTGGGAATTCACTGATTTGAAACTTAAGCGATTCAACACATTAGATATGGGCTTTTTTTCGGTTAATAGTTACTGTTGTGATTGGTGGGAATTTACTGGTTTGAGTCGCCTTTCGAGAATCCTGAAATTGAGAGGTGCGGGTGTGTTTGACATACAGAGAATCCTGAAATTGAGAGGTGCGGGTGTGTTTGAAATACAGAGAATCCTGAAATTGAAAGGGGTTATTTAAGGACTGGTTTTCATTTTTTCAGATTCAGCAACTGCGGGACAAGCTTGCTGTAGCTGAGAGAACTTAGAAATCTNCAAGTGAGTACTATACAATGACGATTTATATTTCACGTATATTTATCGACTCGTCACATGACTATTTCTTTGAATTGTCAATATGTCAGCTCAAGTCCATACTAAGTTGCCAATGTCGATGGAAGAGGAGGACTAGATATACGTTCGTGGATTATCTATTCCAACAATTAAAGATGATCCATTGTCTGAGTCATTGACTTTTTCGTGTTGCAAAAAATTAATTTTTAATCTTATTTGTGTAGGAACACCGTCCAGTGGATCGATTATCACCTCTACAAAGGAGATCACCTTCACCGAGAAGATCCCTATATCCCACACGCAGACACTTTTCCCATCGA
>NW_019238093.1:102718-124318 GCF_002742605.1 Olea europaea var. sylvestris | reverse complement strand
GCCTTTTTTTTTTTTTTTTTTTTTTTAACCTTAATATGGATGATAGGCTTTTTTTATAATTGCTATTTAATTAGATTACAGACTTGATCACAGAGGATCAAAGCTAACATATAAATGATGACAAACTTTTAAATGTAAAAATGGTTTGTCACAAAACATTCACTATTAACAGACGTGCACATTACACATGTCACTATTAACAGAGGCATGGTTACATATAGTTAAGATAGTCATGGTCGCAGACAATCACAATAAAGACAGACTTGGTCATAATGAGTCATAGATAACAACCTGATCACAAACAATAACAACTTAAACAACCGTGGTCATAAATAAACTTGCACAAATCTGGTCAACAAACGTCACTGTTAAACATAACCTGGTAACGTACAACTCCAAACTCCTTATATATCTCACATTCAAATCATACCAATTTTGCCACCCATTACCACCTCCATCGCCACTATGTTATTCTTCCTTTCTCCAAATAATCAACAATACACATTTACCGACTCTTGAAACCCTCTATTTGTCTTTGAGATCAAATCTCTCTCAGGCTTCAATCTTTCCCTCTTCCTTCTTTAATTTATTTGAAATATTCCAAATCTCAACCACTGCATTCCACAGTTTATTCACCCATTTTCTTACCAAGTCACTCTACATCAATTCCTTTAATTTGCCCAAAAATACAATTTTCAGACATGATTTACCTCGTGCGTATATGAGGCAAAATGAATGTTGAACTTGATTTATGTTACTTTTAAGCTAAGGACGTAAAGAATTTTCATTTTTAATGTATTTTTTAAAACATTGAACCCAAAGTAACTTATCATTGACTTAGAAAAGCTATGAATGGGAATAAAAACTATGGCATAAAATTGTACATTTCTTAAATCAATAATTAAGGTTGTTTAGTACAAGCAAATTCGATCACAAAAATAATAAGTAAATATGGAAATAAAAATCAAATTGAGAACAGATGAATGATTTGATGCAACACACTCATTTGAAGGGAGAAAACCTTCTTTGTTTTCTGGAACTGAGCTGGGGTTCTTCTGTAGCAAACCTTATTTCAATATACAACTTCCAGAATTCACTATTTCCACTATCCTTAGCTGATTTTTCTGTCCATATCAATACAGGGCCAAATTTAAATTCGAGACCATATTGAACATTCAGCTTCTGCTTAGAGTGGGGATGGGTATGGTTGATTGGAGAATTTGTATAAACAGATATCCATCGGATTGGGGGTAGGAATGGTAGATTGGGGTATTTTGTGTAGAGAGAGAATTTTGTGTAGTTATTGTTACTTATCTTATAAATATATGAAATATATTATTGTCATTTATCACCTGATTTTTCAAATCTTTTTCTAAGTTCGTTAAATGTGAAATTGTATAGTTAAAGTGTAGTAGTTATGTATTTTTTTTTTCCTTTTCTCTTTCCATAATTTTCATTTTCCCCAAATTGTAGGTTTTAATTTCACTGAGGAAAGACGTGTTTCGTGAAGAGTAATGATATGTAGCCACACTGGGGCAGCAACCCCAGTTCAATTGGCGCTGAATAATAGGCTAAATGAAAGGTGGAATTAAATTATGGATAAATAGGATTATGAAATGAATGATTTGGTAAGGGAGCTATTATTTGGAGTGATTTTAACTGCTGGCTCATCTTTCCCTCATCCACATTGGCACATTTATTAACGGATTTTATGGGATGAGTGATAGAGTCGACGAAGCAAAGTTCAATGACTAATGGAACAATTGATGAAGTTCGATGCATAAATCGTGACATGATGCTTAATTCAATGGCCAATGAAATATTTAGCTCCTGCTAAATCAATTTGGAACCATAAAGTCATATAAATTATCGAACTGAAAAGCTCAATGAAATCATGAAGGGCACATCTTAGCTCTTGAGTGAACCTAGTAACCTATAATCGAACTAAATAAGCTCTAACTCGTGAACATTACGCTAGTAAGCAATTAAGGCTACAAAAGATTTAATTTTTTTGGTTATCCCTTATTTATTTAAAGAATTCTAAAAGAGCCATTTAACGAGTGATGGGACAATAGAGGCATAGAGTCGATGCAGCCCCGATGATACCCAATACCTTTTTTCAAACAAATGGCTTTTCTTGTTGCATGCGGGCTTATCGTTGGCAGCCTTTCTTAAAAAAATCTATTTCATATAGATTAGCCTCTCTTTTCCTTTCCATGGGTAGGGCGAGTGACTTCTGCTAGTGTTTTACTGTTGAAGAGACGGGGAGAGAGAGAGCGAGGGGGGGTCATTTGGTTATTTGGTTCAAGCTAGTATTTAACTCCAATCACGTAATTCAAATCAATCTTTGTCTCGTGACCTTTGACACAGTGAATTTGAGCAGAGGAAATAGTGGTGGATTGTCGATTGATCCATGCTATTTTCCACAATGGCCTTTGACCAATTTTAAATTGAAAAAAAAGGTAAAAAAATTGGAAAAACCCGTAAAAAAATGCCAAAATATCCCTTGAAGAGGGGAGAGAAAAAAGAGAGAAACTAAAAGAAGAAGAAGAAGGTGAAATCACGTCATTTCAGACCCAACCCGAGTAGAGACTGTTCATCTTCATCTTTTAGACTTGACAATGTTAGTTTATTTATTTATTTATTTTGTTTTTTAAATCTTAGTATTTTATTGTTTTCTACAATGTTAATTTAGAGATTTGATTTTTACATGAAATATCAATAAATCTTGCCGTTTATGAGTTTGTTACAAGTATTGAGGTTAATTTATAGTTAAAATGGAAGAAAATTCGAATTTTATGAATAATTTATGGTTGAAATTCATTTTTTGTGGAGGTCCTTGCTGAAAATGGCGATTTCCAGTTGCTCCGCCGATTTGTTTCAAAATAAAAGATCTGGACGTCTAGGCTGAACTTGAGTGGACCCTCCATAATGGGCGCTGGCCACCTGTAACTGACGGACTAGAGTTTTTTTATTTAAATTTTTTTAATTTTTATTTTTTACGATAATTTCCTTTTTGTCTTTCTATAATTTTTTTTTTCAATTTTATAAATCTTATGTTTTTTTTTTCATTTTCTTTTTTATTTGGGCTTGATTTTTCATTTATTTATTTATAATTGATTAATTTTTCTTTCATTTTAGATTTTGTTCTTTTTTACAATTCCCCTTTTTGTTTAATTTTATTTTTATTCATTAATTCTTAATTTTAATTATGTTATTTCTTCATAATTTATTTATTTTTCACTTTATTTTTTTATATTAATTTTTACTTTTCTTTAATTTCCTTTTTTTTTTCAATTTGGGTTTTTAAATTATTTTTGTTATTTCACTTTACTTTAAGTTAATTTTTCTATTTCAATTTTTTGTTTTCTTTAATTTCCTTTTTTTTTTTCAATTTGGGTTTTTAAATTATTTTTGTTATTTCACTTTACTTTAAGTTAATTTTTCTATTTCAATTTGTTGTTCACTTTAATTTCATTTTCGTTTCTCTTTTTAATGTGCGATGAAATGAATTTATTTCTTATGTACAGTAGCATATAATCTGATTGGTTAAATTCTAAAATATTATGTTTTATTCCATAATCTCTTGTATATATGATTTTAATGTTCGAAGGATTGAGTAACATCTTGACAGAGGGATAAGAGATCAGCTAGGAAAAGTTACGTCGTACTATAACTTTTTTATTTATGCAACAGTTTTAAAGTGGCTCAATGAGGAGCACAGTCAAATTACACCGATCGTTTCTATATTCCTTCTATTCATTGAAGGACATGCAATTTTGTGGCTACATCATCGACTCACTATACTTTGACTGTTTAAGCCATTTGATGAGCTGCATTTTGCCATGGGAGATGGGAAGGTGTTTAGATTCTCGGTCCTGAAGTTTGCTCTCATGACGTGGTTGAAGTTTACTGGTGAAGAAGCAAAGTTAGCCCTATTATGATAAATAAAATGTTGCTTGATGAATATTTTGGAGATAAAGAACCTGTTACACCACATAATTAGAGAACGCATTTAGGAAATATAACATGTTGGACAAATTAAAGTTGGGATTGGTATTTATCCTGGAGAGTATACTAGGCGTCAACACCGTAGGACGTCGATCTGCCCTTTTTCAGTGGATGTTGTTGATGGCATTGATACCTTAACAGCTATTCATAGGGTCGAAGATGTTATATAGATACATTACATATCTTCAAGAAGGTGCATGCAAGGACGGAGTTAGAGAAGGCCGAGCTTAAGTATGTTTCATATGGCTTTCCATTGGCTACACAGGTAAATAATTAATCAAATGAATATTAAAACATTTTTTTTAAATGCATATACATAATAACTGTAAGTGCTACAGATATAGACGTATGAGACTATCCCCATCTTAGTTAGCAAGTCGGCGATCAGAAAGAAGACAAACTGCCTTTGGAGCTTCACTACCTAGCACATGATAAGCCATTGGTCAAAACTTGACATCCATCCTTGAGGATCTTCAAGTGAGTACTATACAATGACGATTTATATTTCACGTATATTTATCGACTCGTCACATGACTATTTCTTTGAATTGTCAATACGTCAACTCAAGTCCATACTAAGTTGCTAATGTCGATGGAAGAGGAGGACTAGATATACGTTCGTGGATTATCTATTCCAACAATTAAAGATGACCCATTGTCTGAGTCACTGACTTTTTCGTGTTGCAAAAAATTAATTTTTAATCTTATTTGTGTAGGACCACCGTCCAATGGATCGATTATCACCTCTACAAAGGAGATCACCTTCACCGAGAAGATCCCTATATCCCACACGCAGACACTTTTCCCATCGATATCTTGTACCCAGTTAGAGATATTATTTCAATTTAGGAGTGGAGTTAAGAGTACTGTAACAGGAGTTGAATGCCAAAGTAGCAAAATTACGACATGATTAGTAGACCTTATAATGAGGTTACAGCGCTACGAGACGATTTAGCAGGCTAGTGAGGGTATGATGATTGGTATGACGGAGGGAGTATTGGAAGGACCGGCTGTATTGTTGATAGAGAGATTGGCAATCCTCAGGACGAAGGATATGACGGTGCCCATTACAGAGGGTAGTCATGGCTATTGGATTGTACATTTGATGCATTTTTTGGATCTATGACATCGATTATGGAAGAAGATGAGTTTCGATGACGGAGGAGGAGGAGGTCCCAATAACGGGAAGTGGTAGTGGTCCTTGGGACGGAGGGAGTACCCTCAATGGTGACAGATTCAATGATCGCTTGGCTGACAAAGGATGTAATGGAAGGGGTGCCTGAAAATTTTGACGGTGCCTTTAGATGGTGGTGGTGGCGGAGGGGTGACAAGAGGACTCCCAACTTGATGGATGATGTCACGAATGGGTGATAGAGCCATAAGAGTGATGAAGGGTAAAAAGCGTGTTTATAATGTGCCAGAGCAAGTTGTTAGCAAGATGACAATGTCATAATACATTATTTTTCCGTTCATGATCGATGCAAAGAGGAGGACATTCATAAATGGTATGTTGCCCAACCTCTTCTGTGATGTTAACTCGATAAAGAAAAAAATTCAATGGCTGGTCAGCTAGATTGGACCCCGATAAGTATTTTATGGTTTTGCTAAAGTAAACTAACTCATATATGCGTTTTCTAATTTTTATTTTATTTATTTTTTCAGAGTTACCTACAAGATAAGGGATATTCTGATATCGAATGCGAAAAATGGTTCAATGATGTACAGAAGAGCAGAAGGTGCTTAGCCAACGACGTAAGTAACATATTCATTGTTACTTATATTGTTCACATAATTGGTTATTGTTTCATTAAATTTTCATATCTTTCTTAGTTCTTAGTTTTTCTTGTTATAACATATTGACATTGCTATGGAACTACTATGTGATCGGCCTTGAAGACACCCGAAATCATTTGATGTTCTTGGTCGAGTTATCATAAGTTGCGGGTTTTTTTATTGCCATGCAGATTGAGCATGACAAGCTTTTTCGACTCGAACAGATGCATGTTGTTTAGGTTACATGAGGGATTATACGAGAGGGCTTGTGCTGAGATGGGAAAAGTCATGAACAATTTGTACATATCTATACATTTAAGTGATTACGAACTCGCACTACTTTGTAGTTGAGATCGTTTTCACTGAGTTGAAGATGTACGTATACAAATCTAATTATAACTGTACCGCACAAGGCTAGGTCGAGTATATTCTCGAGTCTATGGTTGCCATCGTTCCCATGATGGCTAGAGTAGCGAACATTATGGTATAAGAGAGTAGCCATAGTGAGGAAGATGATGACTGCAAGACAAACAAAACCTTAAGTTTTTTTATTTGCTAAATTTGTTTTAGTTATATGTCATTGGACTAACATATTATTATTTATGTACAGGGGTTATTGTGAAATTTTTGCAATCAAGTATCTTGGATTTTGAGCATCAGAAGTGGTGTAAAATTGATAAAACAAATGCACATTGACAATAGGAGGATGAAGCTAGCGTACAATTTGTATACATATAATCGTAGTATGTTTTGTGTGTGTGTGTGTGTGTGTGTGTGTGTGTGTGTGTGTGTGTGTATATATATATATTTATTTATTTATTTATTTATTTATGAAAATGTAAATACTGTTTATTTAATTATAAATATATTTATTTTTGACTTTCTAATAGTTGATGAAATGGAAAAAAAAACGATGATTGAAGATTAAATAGATTCAATTGTATGCAATAGGAACACGAAGGATCCACCAGGAAGATATTATATAAAAAATAGTGAAAATGAAAATATGGGTATGTAATTTGAACTTTATATAGTTGATGTAAAAACAAACAAAGGGTCTGGGTTATCTCATGTGCTATCTCCACTATATTCCAAAGATAATTTACATTATAATCCCCTCTATCAATATCTTCGTGTTCATTCTCGAAGACATTCTTTTTCATTAAAGTTACACAAATAAGAATCGACTTGCAGCCTTGGTTTAATTCAATTAGCAATTTCATTTGCACTTCAGAAGGAACTTTTACTGGTGGAATCAAAATGGTTGAATGCCTATGAAATAAAAATCTCAATTTTATACCATACTGAGAGGGATCGACTTTGAGCACATTTTGTATATCATGGTACATTTTCACATACGGTGTACTTTATATTATCACAATTCCAGTAACATCATCGTCTTCACTCATTATTTACATTCCCATCGACCATTTTCATTCCTTTGAAATTCACCATAATAATAAATCAAGAGACATGCTAATCCCATAAGTCCATTATGAATCAAAATATTAAAAAAAAAAAAAAAGATTAACCATAAAGAATTAATAAATAGAGGTACTAATTTTTTTTAAATAAAAAATAAAAAGACCCATTTTGGACATTATGGGACGACCTAGCCATCTGGATTCTCAAAATACTAGATTTGATTATGTAGATGATTTTTTTTTCATTTTTCACTTGAAAAATTATAGATCTGTTAAATGATATGTAAAAAAATTACCTACGTATTAGCACATATTGAAATAAAATTTAACGATTCAAAAAATATACTAGTTTTTTTTTTAAATGAAATTAAATATACTAATCGATTCGAAGTGTTGGAAAAATGAATTTTTTTTGTTGATAGTTTCATAAATTTATGAGATTTTAAGAGTGAAGTAGAAGAAAAATGAAAAAATCGGCATCTGTATTGGAAAAAAACGATAAAGAAAACAGCTTGATTTTGAAATTTTGAGGGGGAAGTGTTCGTATTTGTTTTTTATTTAAAAGGTTCTTATTATCTTTTTAATATCAACATATTTTTGTAGTTTATAACCTTATTGAGGGAATTTTAATATTTTTGCACTTGAAAAGGCCGTTGTAGAGAATAAAGAGTAAGTTAGGCTCATGTGCTGAATGGAACATTTGACGTGGCCATTGTGAAAACTCTCCCAATTTGAACATTTCTCAATTTCAATTATAATTTTAAATAAGTTCTAAAATGCTTAAGAATATATAAATTTAACTAATTAATGTAAATGAAAGTTTGGACTTCCAATTAAGTCCATGATGATGACCATTACAAAGAAAATTGTGAAAAAATGATATTTTTGGCGAATGTGTGATTAAAATGTAAGGAAAAACTTTGAATTAACGTATAAAAAAAATTATTGTATGAATGTATGGTTAAAAATGAGTATGATAAATAAAGAGTTTTAAAATAAAAGAAGAGTCAAAAAGTGGCCAAGTCTTGTGTGTTACATTTCTTAAAACTCATTTTTTAAAATTTATTTTCAACACATTTTCTGGGATTCATAATTTTTATTAACATCATATTTCACCATTTCATATTAAAATCTACTACAAATTTAATTTATATCCAAACAAGATAGGGGCTAAATGTTACTTCATGAAGGGCCTTGTATAAATCTTCAATAACAATTAAGCAAGCTTATTAAAAAAAGATGCACATCGTATAAGACACTCGAGTTGAATAAGTAGGAAGTACTTAATTACTTATTCTGTGGTCATGATGTGTCAAAATATGACAATTCGAAGAATCCAATTATATGGTTCAATACATTATTTGGGAGAAGCACCCGATGAAACTAATTGAATCTCGTATCTCAACCAACCATTTGGGACTGCTTTCCGATTTTGCGTTATGCCTCTACTAGTATAGGGGCTTTAGCCTTACAACAGGCTCTACTTAAATTGACTGAACTTACAATTTCGAAGTGAGGTCGTATCATATAATTTTTTATTATTATTTTGGACTGTATTAAATTATATTTTCATATGTATGATTTTTACGATTTAGTGTATTTATATATTGATAAACAAAATTTTAGTATTATGTAATTAAACATTAATAAACGATCTCGTTATTGCGACCGTTCATGATCGACAGTCAACGTTCGATAGTTGCCCTAGCTCAACAACATTCTAAAATTTTACAAGACAACATCAAAAGGATATATTGAAATGGATATCTCAACGAACACGACAATATTGAACAAATTTTAGATTAATCACTATTGTTTCACTACACAACAAAAAGGGAACGAAAGAAGAACACAAACAATAAACTGTGATGGTTATATATAAATATACCCTAACACAATATCGCAATTTGAATATTCCAAGTAAACTTAGGAGACAGTACTTGCTAAACTGGATCTAAACATGTAGGGATAATTGTGATGGAAAAGAGAGTTAAGGAAAGTGAATTATTTCCAAGGCACACTCAATCCAATTCCTTTCAATTCAATTGATGAAGTCAAACCACCGGTTCAAAATTTTATATCATATCATTATTTTTTGAAAAGAATCAAATTAAGAGCTTATTTGCGAATGATTTTAAGAATTGATTTTTTGACCGTTAGGAGAAAAGTGGGTCCATCTGTGAGAAAAGAAGTCAAATATGACGGCTGGAATAGTAAAATAACGTTCAAAAAATAAATTTTTTGGGTAAAAAAATCGCTCCCAAACAGGCCCTAAAGAATTATTGAACAAGTAAAATTCAAGTTTTTTTCCCACCTTAAATAAAGCTAATAGAATATACTGCATATGTAAAGCAACCAGATTTTTCAAAATAAGAGATTATCAAATCTCTAACATTAAATGAAGCACGATTAACAAATAATTTTGAAGAATAAGCAGTATAATAATAAGTTGAATCAACACGAAATAATAATACCTCTTAAGTTACTACAGTGCAAGCAAAGACATTCAAGATGTCGATTTTGGGTAATCGACAGAGGCCAAAATTTTTAAGTATACTAATAAGTCAATTTGGAATTATCAACTACAAAAATTATTTAAATAAACGAACCGAAAAACTCAATGAAGTCATGAAGAGAGGCTCCTAAGTTAAATAAGCTCCAACTCAACTCAATGAGGTCATGAAGAGAGGTATTATGAACTTATGTCAGACTAAAACATGAGATAATTAACTCACGGTCGTGCACACTTCTTGTGAGCTTTTCTAAGGATAGTTTTCCTTGATAACGACATTTTTATAATCTGTAAGAAAGTATAACATTAAGAGTGTGTTTGATTTATATGAGAAATCCTATAGTCTCCACCCCATTTCTTCTCCTTGTTTCACGAGAAACAAGGAATTGGCTCTCGCTAAAATGAGATTTAAGGATTGGGTCCTCTCTAGTTTTGTGGAAATAATTTTTAGAGAATATAAAGATTATTGAGAATTCTGCTACTTACATGAACAAAATTTTAAATACATGATTTAGTGAACGAAATGTGGACTTTTTTTTTTTTTTTTTTATTTTCTATTTGAGATTTGAGAAGGACCAATATGCACCTAGATTGAAGGTTTGAAGAATTTAAAATGAAAATAAATTTATTGGGGACTCAAGTGATATTTTAGTGAATATATGGGATCTCAAGTGCTATTCTTGTCGATTTATAGGGACTCTAGTTGCAAATCCGCTTGTCTACGTTTTTACGTTTCACGGTTGAAATTTCTTTGAGTATGCTTTTAATTGACAATAATTTTTTTTTTTAATAGAAAATTTATTTTTATCCAAGTTTCTGTTTTGAGATATTTGACTGATTTTTTATTATAGAAAATATTTTTCTAATTTTGATCGTGTAACAATGTTTCCTTAAAATTACGAAAAATATTTTAGTTAGGAGAAGTTAAATTTTATTTGTTAGGTAACTCAAACTTTCCAAAATTCTAATTGATCAACTCTTCTATTTACTCACAATACCTTCTCTCTCTCATCTAAGACTGAAATTTCTATTGCTTGAAATGACCAAACTAAGATTGTGCTGCATCAACTTGTAAATTAGTACAACGAAACAAACATATCTTCTTTAATTTTGTAGAGTTAAGCACAATGATCGTGTTCGTGTTCCATATTAATAGTGGAAAATCGGGTGAGTTTTTGAGAGAATGAGCTTATATTCCATGATAATTGTAACTCTACTATCCATAGATTATGTGGAAATTGAATTTTTTCTTTTTTTCGTCACTTAATTTTCCCTTTCTCTGGTATCAGTCAGACCTTGCACAGTCCACTTGTTCTTAACAATGTTATAAATTCTGATGTGATACAAAATTTTGATATAAACCTCTTCAAGAAGAATGTTCTTCCTTGTAGATAAAAATTAAACAATAATTTTGCATGCAGCAGTGGTCTCTACGAGCTTTTCTTCATCTGCTGAATATCCTTGTTCTGTTAGCTTCCTTCCTCTTCCGGTTGCTACTTTGTCATATGCCCAATGATCTCAAAGTAGCCCTGTTCCTGCTCATTTGCCAATTAAAACTGAGAACTCTAAATTGCTGAGGAAACTTCTTCCTTTTCGGAAAACTTCTATGGATCCAACTGCAAATTCTCGAATAATAATAAATTTGACTGGCCTATAAAGATGGCAGAAATTTCGATCTCTAAGGAAAAAAAGCTCAACAATAGGAATCTTGAACACTTTAAAAAGAACCTCAATGAATTATTGTAAATTGGGCAAATATACTTACCTTTGTCCATTAGAATTATTTTTGCTCGAATTTATTTATTTATTATTTTTTTTTTGGGGGAAATTATGTTTATCAGAACTTTATAATGCAAAGAGTTTTCTTCTCCTTCTCCATTTTTTTTTCAAATGGGGGTTCTATGAAGAATTTACCCTTTCATGCTTGAACTGAACTTCTTCACTTTTGACTATTTTTTTTTAAATTTTTTTTGAACAATCATTATGTAATTTAGATGGTTTGTAGCTCAGAGTATAAGGAAAGGAAAGATAATTTTTCTTATGTTCTACATGTTATTGTGTATGTGAACGTTAATTTTCTATATAATCAAATTTCTCTGGTCGTTTTTCCTTTACCTTTTGCATTAACTCCTTGAAACGATTTCTGAAGTCGGTTTTATTCAAAAGATCTTTTCTTGATGTTTGATTCGTAAGTTAAACCTTCCTACAGATTATAAAGATGTCGTTGACAAGGAAAACTATCCGTCGAAGAACTCAAAAGTACACACCATCGTGAGTTATTTTTCTCTTCCCTTTACTGGCTCTTCCTTTTAGCCTATTTTATTCTGATATAAGTTCACTATGCCAGACATTTGAGAAGAAAATTTGGGCTTCTTGTAAGGCACAAGAATTGTATGAAGCGCGCACAAGCCTATCTCCAAAATTTGCAGACTATGCTTGTAAGTTTAATTTTGACACAAGTAATCTGTTTACTCTCGTTTCTCTGTTTTTAATGTCCTTCCAATGGTCAATTTAATATCTGAAAGGGCAGTATTTATATAGTTGATAAATCAGAGGGGGCATTGTGGGAAAGAGTGATAATTTGGTGGGGTGAAATGGATTGTATTCTGAAAAGTAAAGAGAACCTCATATGGGATTCATTATATCTAATGCAGAAATTTCTAAAGCTAAATGCCTACCTGGATGAGCTAAATGACAAGACTGATGTGATACTTGCCGAGATGCAAGAGATAAAAGCCGAACAAGAAGAGTTGAACGATGAAGAGGAAGAGGTAATTGCCGAACTGGAAACCACGGAAAACGAAATAAAAGAATTAGAAAAAACATTTGAAGATATGTTGCAGGTACCATTTCGACCATGTATTTGATAGTGGATGGATGAATTGAGGTTTCAACTTTTAGTTTTCATTCGTATTTTTATACTACAATTTTTTTGTCATTACAGAAACACATGGAAGAGGCAATTGCTAGGGACCTGATGAATTTACCTGAGGATAGAGCCCTTACAGAAACTCAAGAAAATGGCAGCTCGTAGACATTGAATAGACATATGGTTGGAGCAAATCGACACACACACACATATATGAACATTATATTTGCTCATGCAAATTAACGATTGGAATTATAGGAGCAAGTAATAATTTAGAATGAAATATTATCTTGCGTGATTTGAACTGTTATTTTTATCTTTGTTATTTGTTATTTCTAGTGCTGTGAAGTGTTATTCCTCAACAATATTTATTAATTTATGGGAACTTAAGTTTCAATTTTCCGTCTGTCTATATTTTTATGCATTATACAGTTAAACTTCTTCAAGAGAAACGTACCAAACTAAAATTCAAATCCCTAAATATCTGGGGAAACTTGTACCTTATAAATATGGAAACTTCAATTGCAAATTCTCGAGGACTGCATAAATCTTAATCTCTTGGAAGAACCCTAAAGGCCTGTTTGATAGGTCTTTTTTTCCATGGAACTTGGAAATGAAGTTCCATTTTCCATGTTTTTGAGTATTTGATTTGCCAAAATTTTCAAGTAATTGGTTTTCTAGCTTTGCCCTCATGTGACCGGCTTTTCCTTGGTTTTGAGGATTTCACTTTCTCATGAGGTTGGTGGAAATTGATTTTCCATGCAACTTTTTTTTTTCATTTTTTTTATTGCATGTGATGGAAACAAATTCTAGAAACAATTATAAAAGAAGATGTCCCTTAAATTGACAGTTTTCATGTAAAACAAAGCTAAACGAAAATCAAAATAAAGATGATTTTCTTTTTATTTTATTTTTTTTGGCAATGGAAACAAATTCTAGGAACAATTGTAGAAATGAATATTCTTTAAATTGACAATTTTCATTAAAAAAAAAAAAAAAAAAGAACACTAAAAGACACTTTTATTTTAACATTTTTCAGGTGGAAAATTATACCAATCAAACAACATTAATTGATAATTCCCAATAAAACAATCTTTGGGCAATTCAATTTCCTGAAATTCATTTTCTTTCCACCCAAATTTCATCTTTACAATCAAACGGACCCTTAAAGTAATCGTGTGTATAGTCATCGTTAAATTAGTATGATTTGTAAGCAATTAATCATAATACCAAAATTTTAAAATTCTATGATTTTCACATATTAATCATTGATCAATAAACATACATTCATGACTTTAACTGAATGTTTTAGATCTGCAAAATAAGATAAATAAGAAAACCAAGAAATTATTCTCTCTATTTTCCTCTCTGTAATTGAACATAATTGATTTAAGATGTTTCGCTCACGCTTATAGGTAAATAGAGACAGTTTCTCATGGACCTTAAAAAACAAATTACTTTACATAAAAGTGAGTAGTTATGAAACTATCATTTCTCAATGGGCCAATAAAATTTTGAGAGGATTTATTCTCTTTCTCTAGCTTTGAGATTTTTTCAGCACTTCGTGATTTTTCCTCTATACTTTCTCTTGTAAAATTTTATGGACTTTAGGTCCTATTTATAACGAAAATTTTGTACCAGTTTTAGTAATCACTCAATTATCTTTAATTTAAAAGAATAATTGAGTAATTATGAATTTATTTTATTTTTATTTTTTTGAAAAAGTGAGATGGGCCTTTGGATTTTATGAAAGTGAAAATTACATAATACTAGGGGTTTAAAGATCATAATTCAAAAATCAGGGATGAAATTTGATTATTCAAAAATTAGGTATTGACAGAATAATTATATATTAGATGTTTTCACCCAATTCAAGTACAAACCCTAATGTTATTTCATTTTTCTCACTCTCCCTCACCATCTTCTTTCTCTCCTTCTCGTGCTTCTCTCTGCCAGGCATCGTCGCCGCTGCCGTTGGAGCACCCTTCACGGAAACCGCGCTGCCACCACCACTTAAGTAGCACCGCATTGCTTAATAAGAGATTGAAGCCTCTGTGCGCGGAAGGAGGGATGGCGATCTGAAATCTTCTCCAATTTGTGGCATTTCTCTGACAATTTTCTGTGGCCCATGGTTTGCGCAGTAGCGACGGTTGTACGACTTGGAGATGGTGGCGCTGTGAGCAATTCTACTTGATTTTTCTTTTTCCTTTTTTTTTAATTATCTTTGGATGGTGTTTTGTGTAGAGGTGGGATGGTGTTTGTGTCGTGGCGGACTTGATGATTTTGTTGGTGGGGTTGGTGGCTGTGATGCTGTAGTGTTAACAAGCAACGTTGCGCCGATTGATTTTAGGTAGAGCTGGTGGGTGGGTGGTTGGAGTAGGATGCAGCAGCTGTTTTTATGGGACATGATGGTTTGAAACTGTCATACATTGCCGATGAATGTGGTGGTCGAGTGACTAACGGTGATGGTGAGGTGGCAATGGCGGCAATGGTGGATCTAGTGGTGGTGCAGGTGGAGGTGTAGACGGTGGTGGTAGCGATTGATGATGGTGATGGTGCGACGATGGTGTTGTCATGGTGCTGGCAATGATCGCAGGGTGTGTGGCGATGGCGATAGCGTTGGTGGTGGTGGTATGTGACCAATTATTTGGTTATTCGTAACCAGGTAGCAAACCGTGACCTTAAAATTTGATAACTTGTAACTAATAGATAAACTGTAACCTATAAAAAATTTTATTTGTGATCTCGAAATAATATGTGACTAATTGATTTGATAATATGATCAATAAATAAATTGTGACCTATAATCATGAATTTGTGACCATTAATTGTATAACTGTGACTTGATTATGTTTATTTAATAAATATTGTTAATTAATTATATATATAGTTGAATTTTGAATTTTTAAATTATACACCTGACTTTTGAATTTGTGTAAACTATACACATGAGTTTTGATTTTTTTTCCCCTTTATGGAATTTTAATTTTATTAGGCTAATTATTTAAATTGACCCAATCCATTAATTTTTATTTTATTTATTATTATTATTTTAATTATGTCTCTGCTGCCCTCTAAGAGAGATGGGGTAGATGAAGCTACAGAAACGACACTTAGAATCTATGGTTGTGATAATATACAAGAGAGCGGTATTTTGCTCAAATTATATCCTTATTTACTTTAATTTTCTTATGCTATACTCCATTTGGTTTTAACATATAATGAAGATGATGTCATGTCTTCTTTTTTCCTGAGTAAAATGAGTAGTAAAATTATTGTTTAATTGCATTGTTATCTCCTTAATTAAACTTTTCACAGACCTCAAGCTATGACGACCACTAGTCATGTTTTATTCCATCGTTTCTACTGCAAGAAGTCATTTGATAGATTTAATGTGAAGACCCCTTTTTCCCCCATTAAAACTCCCCAATTTTACTATAATTTGGTTGCATTTCACAATTTCATTGGTACACAGAGGGTTGCTGCGAGTTGAGTATGGCTTGCTTCAAAACTCAAAGAAAGTCCTAGGAAACCAAGGGAGTCCTCATTGTTTTTCACATGATGGAATTTAGAAGGTGAAACTTACCCATAAAGCATCTCGACACATATTCTAAGGTTGGATATCAATTTTAATCTTATGTTCTGGATTAGTGCTATTAGTTTTTAATTTATTATATGACTATTTTCCATTATCTGGTGAGGTTGTCTAAGGTTGGCTATTGACTTTGACCTTGCATTTTGGATCTGTGCTATCAATTTGAAGTTCATTTATATCTATTTTTTTGTATTATGGTAAAATCATCGATTGTCTTGTCTTATATTTCATACTATGGGTTTGTAGAATCTTCGTTAACTTTAACAAGAAGTAGGTGTAGGAACTGGATTACTTTCTTTTGTTATGTTTGTTGTTGACCTCAAAAAGTGTACCTCCAGGTGGCCAACAGATCCTGAGACCTCTCACGTCTTAACAAGCCATTTTCCTATATACTAGGATACACCGTTAGACACACGTGGCCTTCTTCGGTGGGGGTGAAGCCGGCCGCGCGTACTCTGACAGTTAAGTCAGTTGGGGAAAAGCTATGTATGAGTGTAGGAGAGCTTTTAACGTGAGCCTTCAATATAAAATAAAGGGGGTCGGAGTCAGGATTAAAAAATATAGAGAGCAAAGTGGTAGTATCAAAGTCTAAACTTGCATTACCTATCAATGACACTAAGTGTGAGTTTTTATAGTATGAAATAGTGAGTGAGGGACAGTTAAATGAGAAGACATGTGGCCTCATCCATGTGGGCACAATCTCCAATCATGGGAATCAATCAATCATAAGACTTGAATGGTAACATCAACTTACCTTTTAGAATTCATAGCTTGCGGCCACAGATTCAACCAAACAGGTTGGCGGTGGCGGTGTCAGGGAGTAGTCAAATCAGTCTTGTCACTAGAGTTGATTTAGGAGATCTTCTATCAATCAACCTCCTTACTAACCTCGTTTGCTTCGCCTGGATCCCTGTGGAACGATTCACCTCCACAGGTTCGGGTGTGTTGGTTCAGATAGGGATGGGTTCAATTAAGGGATTCATCCATTCAGTTTGTTATCCCATGGGTTCGACCGATAAAGGGTGCGGGTGCCTATGGTTTCGCCTGCCACGTGGCGTGTTTGGGCCCCTATTGGGAAAGGGGTATAACAATAGTTCCTGAAGTCCATGTATGGGTATTTATATAATGCATGGACTTAAAAGGTTGGGAGAAAGGGAAAAAAATGAACGTGGTATAACAATAGTCCCCGAAGTTCATGTATAGGTATTTATATAATGCGTAGACTTAAAAGGTTGGGGGGAAGGAAAATTAATGGATGTGGTATAACAATAGTCCCTGAAGTCCATGTATGAATATTTATATAATGCGTGGACTTAAAAGGTTGGGAGAAGGAAAATACGAACGTGGCCTTTGATAGGGACGAGCATTGGAAGAAGAGATCCTTCGGAATTGAATATAGGAAGAGCCGGTAGCAAGATAAAGTGGTGTTTCTGGTAGCTTGAATGTCGTGGGCATTAATTGTTGTTGACTTTTATGCTGTCGCTTGGTTTTCCCAAGGTCAGGTGTATCGTTTCCAACGTAAGGTGTTGGACACGTGTTTTGATCCTGGCAGTATAAAATGAAGCGTCAAGTATATTCGACGATCCCGATGTCACCGCCATATGAACGGCCTGGATCTTTGCAATCAGATGGCTGAGGATGGTCACCGTTGCCTTTAAAAAAGGGGCTTTCGCTTTGCACACTCGTTATCTGGCATGATTTGCGTGGTTTTGTGTATATGTTGCATTCAGTTAAAGCACTTCTCATTGGTTGATCATGATGGGAGTTGGTGTAATAGATTGCTTCGTTTTGGTAGATGCTATGAAGTGTATAAGCGACAAGATTTGTGAGCATATTATGTGGTTTTCTCAGACCTAAAGGAATCGAAATGTAGGTTTACTATAATCTTCTTTGAAGGCCCTAGGGGCAACAGAATGCCTTAGGCTCTCTGGTGGATTGTCAGACTATGTTGCAATAGTGTGCGATGACATTCGAGAAGCCCTTAGTGGCACTGTGTGGATCCACAAGGTGAGCTTCCTTGAGCAGCTACGCTGTCATTTTGTCGGACCTTAACAAGGAAAAGTATTGTAGTTTCAATTTTGAGTTTCAACATAGTCCTGAGGGTGTACATATTACCAAGGGTCGATATGCAGAGTGTGCAGCTGAAGAGGGAGAGGTACAACAGTTCGCTTGCTACGTAGTTGTATCGTGTAGTGTCTTTGTATTGTAATTGTAATTGTTCTTTGTAATCAAAACAATGTATTGTTCTCAATTGTCAATTTATTGAATAAAAAATTTTCCATTTTTGTTTTACTTTTGTGTTATGGCTGCAATGTAGCGCGGCGTATGTAGAAATCAAAGTTGAAGTTAGGAGATTTTATTTAGTCAATCTCAAGTTTAAACTTACGAGAAGAGGCGATGCCTATGGCGAGGCGAGCCTATTCTACTCAACCGAATTTGACATCGAAAATAGGAGAAAAGACGATGCCTATGACTAGGCGAGCCTATTTTACTCAGTCGAATTCAAAATCGAACTTAGGAGAATCCCTATTACGAGGTGAGCCTATTTTACTTGGTCGAATTCAGATTTGAATTTAGAGAAGAGGTGATGCCTATGACGAGGCGAGCCTATTTTACTCAATGGAATTCAAAGTCGAAGTTAGGAGAAAAGACGATGCCAGTGATGAGGCGAGCATATTTTACTTTAATGGGGTTGTGTGAAACTTCAAAGAGAAGTTGCGTAACGTCATTATGATTTGACAGCCTCATCGGTTCCCAAGGTTTACTTGATTTAGTGAGATAACGGCAACCGCCGATTGGGTTGTGTGAGCATTAATTGCACAACAATGACAGGCCTGTAGCTGTCAAACATTTGGTAGCGCCATTGTAGAGTGAGAGATGCACGCTTTAATCGTAGTCGTTGATTCAAAATTCGATTGTGTGCCTTTTCGTTTCAATGGATTGGATCGCGATCCACATGTATGGTCACGATCGCCTGGCGCACCAATCCAACTGCGTATCTCTCTCGTCCGTATCTGCAAAATGCTCTGGGATATGGAGATGTTGATTTTCTTTCTCGATATTGAAACATATAAAACCTAAACACTTTGCCTTTGATCTCTTTAATTCCTTCCCATTGTCATTGTCCTAAAACTTTTCGTGTATTTGTAAGTAAAGTAAGTTTTAGCACTTATTCTTGAAGTTAACTTTAGTTATGGCCTCTAGTTCTGGTGAGAGAGTTTCTGGGTGGTTCTCTGAGTCAGCAGATATGACCCATATATATGTCGAAGCTGGTTTGCCTTCCCTCATCCCAACAGAACGAATTGTGGAGGTAATGGAAGGCCCCTACAGTGAGTAGATGATTCAGGAGGGACCCATAGATTTTTGTATGAGGTGGGGGGCTTCGCTATGGCCCTCATGTATAAAGGAGAACGAATTAATACCTTAGGGAGAGGTACCGGATCCCAGATGATATTGAGATGTTTGTGCCGACCCCTGATGAAAGAGTCGTTACCCTAGAAAGGGGTGCGTTGTGGTGAGTGAAGCTATCCTTTGTGGGGGGATGAAATTACCTCTGTACCCCTTTTTTAGGTATTTGCTAAGGCAGTATAATTCGGCCCCAATCCAATTGGTACCGAACACATGAAGCCAAATGGCAGGGGCCTTTCTTCTTTGGAAGGAGGTTACTCTTGGCGAGGATATGCCTCTCCATGTCTTCCAAAGTCTTTTGCAGCCTTGGGCTTCTAGTGGGAGGGAGGATAACAAGGGATGGTACTACATTAACCCATGAGGTCCACACTCCCCCTTCATCTGGGGCACTCCTATGTCAATAAAGAACTGGAAGTCATCAAGGTTCTGAGTTAGGGGTCTCTGGCAGTTTGTGGAGGGTGATGCGATCCCACAAATTATTGTACCGACCCAGTATCACGAGTATAGTGAGTCCAGTCTTGTTGAAAATTTTGTTGTTGATATTTGGATTTTCTTGCGTTTATTTCTAAGTAACTCCTTGTGCAGCTACAGTTGATTGGTTCATGCTCCAGCCTTGCGAGTGGGCTATCGTTAAGGCCATATATGAGCTTTCTCCCGAGAAAAGGTTCTTCAAGACAGTTATTGGAAGGAGGAGCCTGTTTGTAACACATCTCCTAATGCTGACCAAGGGTAAGAGCATCGCTTGATCCCCTAAGGAGTTTATTTATGCAATCCTGAAAATGTGATTTTTTCTTGCAGAACAACATGATAGGAAGGAGTATGCAAACCTGACATGTTCTTCATGAGGCAGCTCGCCGAGGAGAAGAAAAAGAAACCTTTGGATACTGGTTCTAGCACTTACAAGAACCAAAGAGATGAACTGCCTCGGCTATCCAAGCTGAACCCGACTCCTCCTCTGGAAAATAAGGGGGATGGGAAAGGGAAGGAGAAGATCGAGCCTTCTAGAGGTGAGAGAAAAATGAGGTTGGTCATCTCTAAGAATAAAGGGCCTCTACCGCCCCCGAAACACTAAACGACCAAATACGAGTCATTGAAGAAGCCCATTGAGGCAGAACCCATTTCTGCCCTAAAAATAATTGAGCCGGAAAAGGTAGCAGAGGAGGAGGGGGGCCTGCTGAAGAGGCCTAGGAAAAAACAACCAAGCAGGCCTTCCATCACAGAGGGTAAGGCCTCAAGTTTTCTAGGGAGTAGATCTGATGAGATTGCCTCGGAAGTTTTAGAGATGCTCCCTACTGAGGTTCAGTCGGCGACAAAATTATGTCATAAGTATTGGACGAAAAAGTACTCCAATTATGCTGAGACATGTGATGCAGTGGACATGATGGAGGTGAGACTCACCATACACGCTTGTTCCAGGGCTTCTTCGTAAACGCCTAAATGGATATGAAGAGGCTTCAAAAGGCGAATAGAGAGTTCAAGCGAAAGGCATCTGAAGCTATTGCGGATGCCGAAAAATTAAAGAACAAGCTTGCTGCTGTGGAAGAGGCCCTTTGGCTTCAAAATTAAAACACGCCGAACTGGAGTTGGTAGTGGAGCAACTGACTTCGGCTAACAGGGACTTAACTGCAGAAATCTGTAGAACCCCAAATAATTCTAGACACCTTAGTGGCACTAAGACATGAATATTGGATTACTAAAGTATACTTTAGATATTTAGTCTCATTCGAGACCCATTTTAGACATAGGAAACATTCGATTTGGAAAATGATATCTTAATAAATATTGTAGCTCTTTGCGTTAGCTTTCCAACGCACTTTGAATTACCTCAATCAGATATCGGGAGAAGAAGTTATGATAGAAACACTGAAAGCTGTGCAGTGTCAACCGGACTACAACCGCTCCACCGAAATTGCCTGAAATGAAAATTCTTGTTTTTCTCTAGAATTTAAATATTTATTTTCATCAATTATTTTCTCAAAGGGCCACCCATGTTTTTGGCAATAAAAAC
>NW_019238093.1:34060-102159 GCF_002742605.1 Olea europaea var. sylvestris | reverse complement strand
AAATCCGGTGAATAAGTGATTTGGATTTATTTTTATGAAATATTTTCCAATGTTATTTCTTTAAAGTTTTGAATAATGCAGAATGCGAGAAAAAGTTATGTTTACTTCAAATAAATTACATTTTGCTGTTTTGAAAAATGATTCAGTGTTTTTGTTTAAAGTATTTGAAGTATTGTTATTTAAATTATTATTCGAAGATGTAAGCTTCCGCTAAAACGTATACACTTGTTACTAAATCATCGGTTAAGCTAAGTAAAGTAAGTAGCGTTCCGGTCCACTAGGGGTCGGGGCGTTACAGCGTGGTATCAGAGCAAAGTTTAGCCGATTCTGTAGACCAAGTATGTTTTTTTTTTTAAAAACAAAAGGAAAATGAAAAGTTTAAGGTATTCCATGGCATCGTGCATCCATCCATCAATCTCATCCTATGGCCCGGGTATGTTCATATTTAAAGTTAATGATTATGTTTATGTTATGATGCTTTGATATGATTTAGAGATGTGTTATTTAAAGATATGCAATGGACTTGGGCAAAAGCTAAGGGCTTAAAGGGAATTGCATGATATGAAAGTTTAAATATTTGCATGTTTTCTTTAAGCAAAGAAAAAGTATGATGTATGTAAAATGCAACAGATATGGCTCATAGAACGGCTAGGACATATAGAGAAGCATTGAACCGTAGAATTGCTATTCATTCCTATGAAAACTATGTAACTGATCCATCCCGACCACTTAGCGAACATGTGTATGACATCTATGAGAGATGCACGACGGCGGTTAATGCTGGTATGGAGATCACGCATATTGAGGCCATAAATAATCTCATATACTCCATCCTACCTCAATGGGGAGATATGGGAGTCACGGTTAGGGATGAAATGTAGAAGGTAACCCAAACCTGTTTGAGTTTGAGAGGTATTGCCATGCCCTGATTAATTTGTGGGATAATGTAATCCATGAGGAGCCTGAGGAGGAACCTTTGGCTGAGGAAGAAGAACCCAAGGATGATTTAGAGAATGATCCTGAGCCTGAGCCATAGGTTGAGATAGACATAGAGTCCGGACCTGAGGTGGAAGACTCCTCCGAAGATGAAGCTCCACCAAAGAAGATCCGTAAAACTTATAGGGATTAGATTTAAATCCTTGTAACAACTTCCTTTATGTCAAGAAATAAAACATTATCTTTGTTAGAATTCGAAGTATGAAATTAATAAGAACTATACATTTCATCTAAAGGAAAATGACCCGTGCAAACCAAACCAACTTGATAAAAGATCTCCTCCAAGCGGTCCAAGACCTTGGCAGGCAAAACCCGAACCAGGCGCAACCCCTACCACTAGCTCCTAATGCTCCTTAAACCCATGTTTCAGTAGTTAAGCAATTTAGAAAACACAAGCCCCCTACCTTCAATGGAGCAGTTGATCCACTTGCAGCCGAGGAGTGGCTTCGCAAGTTGAAGAGAATATTCTGATTAATAGGGTGCACAGACACCTAGAAGGTCCAGTGTGTTGAGTTTATATTCTCCGGTGATGCAAGCCACTACTGGGACTGGATGTCAAGGACGAGGACCCCAGAACAACAAGTGGAATTCACCATAGACCTAATTCTCGGAGCAGCACCAGTGTCAAAAGCCCCATACCGAATGGCCCCAAAGGAACTACAAGAATTAAAGAAGCAATTGCAAGAACTCCTAGATATGGATTTCATACGACCAAGTGTATCTCCATGGGGTACTCCGGTGTTGTTTGTAAAGAAGAAAGATGGAAGCATGAGGATGTGCATCAATTATAGGGAGATAAATCGATTAACCATCAACAATAAGTACCCACTCCCGAGGATCGAGGATCTGTTAGATCAACTGAAAGGAGCTAAGGTATTTTCCAAGATCGACTTACAATCGGGATACCATCAACTGAAAGTAGAGACAAAGGATATACCTAAGACAGCTTTTAGAACCCGATATGGACACTACGAGTTTATGGTGATGCAATTTGGGCTAACCAATGCACCTGCAGTGTTCATGGACCTGATGAATCGAGTGTTTCATCAATACTTGGATAAGTTTGTCGTAGTCTTCATTGATGACATTCTGATATATTCCAAGAGTTAGGAGCAACATGAAGAGCACTTGAGAATAGCCTTAGAGGTATTACGCAAGGAGAAGCTGTATGCCAAATTCAAGAAGTGCGAGTTTTGGCTTGAACGAATTGGATTTCTTGGACATGTAGTTACTGGCCAAGGGATTGAAGTAGATCCAGCAAAAGTAGAAGCAGTAACCAACTGAAAAGCGCCAACAAATGTTGGCGAAGTACAGACTTTTCTAGGATTGGCTGGATATTATAGGAGATTCATAGAAGGATTCTCCAAAATAGCTGGACCAATGACGCAGCTTACAAGGAAGGGAGTAAAATTCCAATGGACAGAAAAATGTGAACAAAGTTTCCAAGAACTTAAGCAGAAGTTGATATCAGCACCTGTATTAACAATACCTGAAGGTACGGAAGGGTTTGTTATATACACCGACGCATCCAAGCAAGGATTGGGATGTGTACTAATGCAGAATGGAAAAGTGATAGCCTATGCTTCAAGATAATTGAAGAAACATGAGCAGAATTACCTGACGCATGATTTAGAACTTGCAGCGGTAGTACACGCTTTGAAGATATGGCGAAACTACTTGTATGAACGGAAGTGTGATATCTACACAAATCACAAAAGTCTCAAGTATTTCTGCACACAGAAGGAATTGAATATGCGACAAAGACGATGGTTGGAATTGGTGAACGATTACGACTGCACTATTCACTACCATCCGGGTAAGGCTAATGTTGTGGTCGATGCTCTAAGTAGAAAATCAATGGGACAATTAACGTCGCTACCCACCTCTCAAGTGGAGTTAGTCAAGGACTTGGAAAAGTTGCAGATCGAAGTGGTTACCACACCAGGACAAGTCACTGCTCGTCTAGCAGCTTTAATAATTCGACCTACTCTTAGAGATCGAATTATAGAAGCACAAAAGAAAGACTCATTTTTGCAGAAGATTAAGAATGAAGTTGGTACCGATAAGAACAAGGACTTTGGAATAGCTGAGGATCAGGCACTAATATTTAGAGGAAGAATTTGCGTACCTAAGGATGAAGCCTTGAAAAACAAGATATTGAAAGAAGCTCATTCCACCCCGTACACCATACATCCCGGTGGTACGAAAATATATCGAGATCTTCGAGATACATTTTGGTGGAGAAATATGAAAAAAAGTATAGGGCTGTACGTGCAGAAGTGCATGGTATGTCAACAGGTTAAGGCAGAACACCAAAAACCAGCTGGATTTTTAAATCCACTAGATATACCTGAATGGAAATGGGAAAATATCACGATGGACTTTGTGATTGGATTCCCGAAGTCAGCAAGAGGAAATAATGCTATATGGGTAGTAGTGGATCGACTAACGAAGTCAGCTCATTTTCTTCCAGTGAAAATGAAGTTTAGACCAATTGGCACAGTTGTACATTAAAGAGGTTGTGAGACTACACGGTGTACCTATATCCATTGTGCCTGACACAGACCCAAGGTTCACGTCCAAATTTTGGAAAAGTCTACAAGGAGCTATGGGAACGAAGCTGAACTTTAGTACAGCATATCACCCTCAGTCCGATGATTAGTCTGAAAGGACCATCCAAACTTTGGAAGACATGCTGAGAACATGTGTTTTGGATCTAGGAGGTAATTGGGAGTCATACTTACCTCTAATAGAGTTCGCTTATAATAACAGTTTCCAAACAATTATTGGAATGGCACCATACGAAGCTCTCTATGGTAGAAGATGTAGATCCCCTATTCATTGGGATGAAGTCAGAGAGAAGAGAGTTTTAGGACCAGAAATAGTTGAAAGGACGATCGAGGTAATCGATAAGATCCATGCAAGAATAAAGGCAGCACAAGATCGACAAAAGAGCTATACAGATACAAGGAGGAAGGATTTAGAATTCCAAGTTGGGGATAAAATGTTTTTGAAAGTAGCACCAATGAAAGGTGTACTTAGATTTGGAAAGAAAAGCAAGCTACGACCCTGGTATATCGGACCTTTCGAGATACTTGATAGAGTCGAAAATGTGGCTTACCGACTAGCTTTGCCACTTGAATTATCGGCAGTGCACAATGGGTTCCATATATCGATGATAAAGAAGTATGTACATGATTCTAATCATGTAGTGAGTTATCAAACCTTGAAGGTATAGAAAGATTTGTCGTACGAGGAACTACTGATCAAGATATTGGATCGAAAAGTGCATAAACTAAGGAATAAAGAGATTCAGCTGGTTAAGATACAGTGGAATCATCACGGCGTAGAAGAAGCCACTTGAGAAAAAGAAGAAGAAGCCAAAGACAAGTATCCAACACTATTCGCCCAATCAGAAGGTAAATTTCGAGGACAAAATTTTAATTAAGGTGTGGGGGATGTAGAACCCCAAATAATTCTAGACACCATAGTGGCACTAAGATATGAATATTGGATGACTAAAATATACTTCAGATATTTAGTCTCATTTGAGACCCATTTTCGACATAGGAAACATTCGATTTGGGAAATGATATCTAAATAAAAGTTGTAGCTCTTTGAGTTATCTTTCCAACGCACTTTGAATTACCTCAATTGGATATCAGGAGAAGAAGTTATGATCAAAACACTAAAAGTCGTGCAGTGTCAACCGGACTACAACCGGTCGACCGAAACTGCCTGAAATGAAAATTCTCGTTTTTCTCTAGAATTTAAATATTTATTTTCATCAATTATTTTCTCAAAGAGGGCCACCCACATTTTTGACAATAAAAACTCCACTAAATTGAAGCATTTAACCTCAAACTTAAATGGCACCCATGTTTTTTCTATTAAATGAAATTTGACCCTTCATTTGCTTTAAGTTATGGGATATTTACCTATAAATAGAGACCTCATTTCACTCATTTTTTTCTCACACCAAAAGCAAGAGCTTTTACATACTAAAAAAAGAGTTTCTAAGAGAGAAAAAGAGAGGGAGGAAAACTATTTTTCCTAGAAGTTTAAGAAGTGTTTTCAAGCATCAATTCTCAACGATTTTCAAACATCCAAGGAGTGCATTTCTTTCAACGTCCAAGTTTCATCGAATTTTTCAATCCAAGTTTTCAAAGTTTCAAAAGCATCAATCAAGGTAGGTAGAGGTGCAATGTGTTTAATCGTGTTAAGTTATAAGTTTCGATTCATGTTAATGTTTGTATGTCAAATGGTACTCCGGTTCGGCATATCCCTCTATGTTAATGGTTGTATGTCAAATGGTACTCCGGTACGACATACCCCTCTATGTTGAAGAAATGTTCGTATGTCAAATGGTGCCCTCGGGTACGGCATACCCCTTCATGTCAAATGGTGCCTCCGAGTACGGCATGTATGAAAAGTTATAAAGTTAATGTTTTGAAATGTATAGCTTGATCACAAATGCACCTATGACACCTATTGAGTTTTTCAACTCACGGGTTTAATCCCATCTCTACAGACTAAAGGAATTCTACCTCGGGCATGGATGAAGGAGAAGATGGAGAGTGATGCAACGAGCCCATGGAAATCCGGTGAATAAGTGATTTGGATTTATTTTTATGAAATATTTTTCAATGTTATTTCTTTAAAGTTTTGAATAACGCAGAATGCGAGAACAAGTTATGTTAACTTCAAATAAATTACATTTTGTTGTTTTGAAAAATGATTCAGTATTTTTGTTTAAAGTATTTGAAATATTGTTATTTAAATTATTATCCGAAGATGTAAGCTTCCGCTAAAACGTATACACTTGTTACTGAACCACCGGTTAAGCTAAGTAAAGTAAGTAGCGTTCCGGTCCACTAGGGGTCGGGACGTTACAAAATCCACCTCTGCCAGTCCAAGGTAAACGCATAAATGAAGCCAACTGAGAATTCTGACCATCTATAGAAGAGTCTCTTGACTACTCTAGAAGAGGCCAATAAGGAAAAAGTGGAGCTGAAGGCCAAAGTGGAGAGGCTCGCTGCCGAGGCCGTAGTTTGAAGCAGCAATTTAAGGGAGCAGGTACTGCGGCTGTCGAAGAATACATTGCCCATTTTCATGAAACAATTGAGTAAGACGGCCTGGGGATATATTGGAGGGGGGTTGCTTACAGTGAGGTCTTTAAGAGGCTTGTAGAACTTCATCCTGAGCTGGATTTGACTCCCATCAGGGATGAGTTTATTCCAGCAGAACCTTCCACCCCCACTGACGAAGAAGTGCCCGGTGTAGAGGACGTAGATTAGGGCTTTATTTTTGTAATCCTTATATGGCCGAAGGCGAAAATATGTAGCCCTAATTCTTTGAAAAAGTTTTGTTCGTTCCGAACTTGCTTTGCTTCACCGCTTATAATTTTCCAAGTTTGTGACATGACTTAAGTAATTTGTTGTATATTTAATTGTATCATATAAATATTAACTTTGAGAAGACTATGGGCTTGCCATAGATGAACTGACCTAAGTAATTTGCAGTATATGGGCTTGTCATATAAATCTAACTTGGAGAAAACTATGGGCTCACCATAAACAAATTACTTAGCCGGTTCGCATTGTATGAATTTGTCATATAAATTTAACTTGGAGAAAACTATAGACTTTCCATAGACAAACTGACTTAAGTGATTTGCAGTATATGAGCTTATTATATAAATTTAACTAGGAGAAAACTACGGGCTCGCCATAGAGAAATTACTTAACCGATTTGCAGTCTATGAATTTGTCATATAAATTTAACTTGGAGAAAAGTATGGGTTTGCCATAGACGAACTGACTTAAGTAATTTGTAGTATATGAGCTTGTCATATAAATTTAACTTGGAGAAAACTATGGGCTCGCCATAGATAAATTACTTAACCGGTTCGCAATATATGAATTTGTCATATAAATTTAACTTGGGAAAACTATGGGCTCGCCATAGACGAACCGACTTAAGTAATTTGCAATATATGAGCTTGTCATATAAATTTAACTTGAAGAAAACTATGGGCTCGCCATGGACAAATTACTTAACCGGTTCGCAGTATATGAATTTGTCATATAAATTTAACTTGGAGAAAATTATGGGATCACCATAGATGAAGTAACTTAAGTAATTTGCAGTATATGAGCTTGTCATATAAATTTAACCTGGAGAAAATTATGGGCTCGCGATAAACAAATTACTTAACCGATTCGCAGTATATGAATTTGTCATATAAATTTAACTTGGAGAAAACTATGGGCTCACCATAGAGAAATTACTTAACCGATTCGCAGTATATGACTTATATCATATAAATAACAATTCATCGTTGAATGAGTCATTTGCGCAGCGTTAAGAAAAATAGTGCATTTCATTGATGGTGAGAAGCATACAAAAGTTGGACATTACAAGAGAATAGTGTTGGTCTTATCATTGATAGTACATTCGCAGATGTTCAACATTCCATGGATTGGGCTGTTTCTTCCGGCTTAGATCTTCTATCCTGAATGTCCCTGGTCGGACTTCATTGGTGATACGGTGGGGACCTTCCCAGTTTGGCCCCAGCTTTCCAACGCCAGGTTCTTTTGAGGACTGGAAAACCTTTCTCAACACAAGATCTCCCTGGCGGAACGGCTTCTTCTTCACCCTAGCATTGTAGTACTTGGCCATTTTCCATTGATAAGAAGCCAACTTGATTTGAGAGTTGTCTCTCCTCTCTATGAGAAAATCCAGTTCATAGCACCGAATCTCCTCATTTGATATCTCATTGAAGTGTAGATGCCTTGGTGATGGTAGTCCTACTTCCATAGGACTCATAGCTTCAGCTCCATAGGCCATAGAAAATGGGGTCTTCCCCATTGCAGTCCTGCTTGTGGTACAAATAGCCCACAATACATGAGAGAGCTCATCCACCAAGCCCCCTTCGACGCGTCGAGCTTCTTTTTCAAGATGCCTTTAATGGTCTTGTTTACCACTTCCACCTGACCGTTAGCTTGAGGGTAGTGAGGGGAGGAGAAATGCTTCTTAATCCCTAACTCATCACATAATTATCTGACCTTCTTGTTATAAAATTGTTTGCCGTTGTCCGAAACAATTGAATGGGGGATTTTGAATCTGCAGATAATGTTTTTCCAGATAAATTTAGAGGAATTGGCCTCGGTGATTTTGTCGAAGGGTTCGACTTTGACCCATTTTGTGAAGTAGTCAATGGCAACTACAGCATGGTTGGCACCTCCTCTTTCCTTTGGGAGAGGACCAATAAGATGGATACCCCATTTGGCGAATGGCCAAGGGCTGGTCACAAGGCGGTTATCTCTATATTGATGAAAAACGCTAACATTTATCACATTTCTTGACAAACTTCACTGCTTCTTTCCTCAAGGTCGGCCAATAGTATCCTTGTCTTAATACCTTGTGTGCCAATTTCGATCCGGCAATATGGTTCCCACAAATCCCTTCGTAGATTTTCCGCAGCACATATTCAGTCTCGCTCTCACCTGTGCGCCGTAGGAGGGGCAATGAAAATCCCCTTTTGTAAAGTACACCATCTTGAAGTATGTAGTGGGCGACCTTGCGTCTTAGTTTGCCAGCTTCTTCTTTATCTTCTAAAAGTGTCCGTCCTTGAGATAGTCCATAAACAGTTGCATCCATAGAGGGATTCCTTCAATCCACATAACCTCGGCTCCCTTGGATATAGAGGGGTTAGAGAGGTGTTCTATGGGGACAACCTTGAGTAGTTCAAAATCTTTGTTGTTAGCCAACTTTGACAAGGCATCGACACTCACGTTTTTGGTTCTAATGATCTGGTTTAGCTCGAATCCTTCGAAGCATGGGATGAGTTCCTTTACTTTTTTCAAGTAAGAGGCTATACTCTTGTCCCTCGCGGTGAAATCGGCTCTAACTTGGCTGACCACCAATTGTGAGTCGTAACTAACCACTAAACTTTTGATCTGCATATCTTTAGAGAGCCTAAGATCAGCTAGCCATGCCTCAAACTCCGCAGCATTGTTAGAGGCTTGGAAACCGAACCTGATGGCACATTTGA
Organism: Olea europaea var. sylvestris; assembly: GCF_002742605.1. Lineage (NCBI taxonomy): Eukaryota > Viridiplantae > Streptophyta > Magnoliopsida > Lamiales > Oleaceae > Olea > Olea europaea. Next base: position 93,107 of record NW_019238093.1, on the reverse strand, counting down.
GCTTGTGTCCTTCGAGGATTATCAAAATTACTCCAGTACCCGAGCCTGTTTCACCGGAGAACCCATCAATGAAAAGGCTCCAGAGTGGGGGGCCGAAGGTTTTGCATCCATGCTATCATCTTGAACTTCAGTGAACACCATAATGAAATCTGCTAGCGCATGTCCCTTTACTGAAACTCTAGGCTAGTATGAGATGTCAAACTCACTCAATTCTATTGCCCATTTCATCAACCTACCCGATGCGTTTGGCTTCTATAATATTTTCTTAAGCGACAGGCTCGTCAGGACTCGTACACTGTGGGGCTCAAAATATGGTCTTAATTTTTTGGAGCCCGTTATCAATGAAAAAGCAAGCTTTTCCATATCACTGTATCTGGACTCAGCTAGTGACAGGGCCTTGCTCACATAATAAACCGGCAGTTGTGTTCCATCTTCTTTCCTTATGAGAACTGAACTTACAACTTCTGTCGAGACATCCAAGTACAGTATAAGGGCTTTTCCTTCTTTTGGTTTAAAGAGGAGGGGAGCTACCCCCAAGTGCTCCTTCAGCCCTTGGAGAGCCGCTTCACACTCCTCATTCCATTAGATCCTTTGAGGACTTTGAAAAATGGGAGGCATTTGTCTGTTGCCTTTGAGATAAATCGACTTAAAGCGACAAGTCGACCTGTCAAGTTTTGCACCTCCTTGGGCTTTAAAGGGGATCTCATGTTTAGCAGGGCTCTAATTTTATCTGGGTTTGCTTCGATCTCTCGTTGGTTAACCATGTAACCCAAAAATTTTCCTAAGACTACGCCAAAAGTGCACTTCAATGGTTCAACTTCATCCAGTACTTCCTTAATATCTCGATAGCTTCTTTCAAGTGTTCAGTGTGATCGATGGCCCTCAAACTTTTTACAAGCATGTCATCGACATATACTTCCATCATCTTTTCAAGGAGATTGGAGAACGTTGCATTAACTAGCCTTTGGTATGTGGCTCCAGCATTCTTCAGGCCTAAGGTTATTACTTTGGTTGTGCCCTGAATATGCGTCCATGAAACTTAGTAACTCGTGGCTTACAGTGGCGTCTACGAGCTAATCGATTCTGGGGAGTGGGAAACTATCTATTGACACTCTTGTCTAAGGTTTAAAAAGTCTATGTAGATTCTCTATTCACCATTATGTTTCTTTACCAAGACTGGATTTGATATCTATTTTGGGTAGACTACCTCCCTGATGAACCCATTATTTTTCAGTTTTTGAATCTCTTCTTTCAGGGCTTCATATCGTTCCGAGTTCAAGGCCCTTCACTTCTGCCAATGGAGAGTGAACTTGGGGTCGACATTGAGGGAGTGGCAGTTGATCTTGGGATCAATGCCCACCATATCATCGTGTTTCTAGGCAAAGATATCCAAGTTATCTAGGAGGAAGTTCATTAACTTCTGCTTGTCTCTCCCAAGCCCAACTCTTTCCTCACCAAGAGTGTCTTTGTGGGATCTGTGGGATCTACTGCAAAGGTCTCCAATTCTTCAACCAGGGCAGCTTCTAATTCTGCCTCTATTACCCTAAGGTCTAGGATTACCTCTATCGCTCCCCGTTCGGGAGTGGTTCCTTCTGTGATGGTATCTATCATTTCGACGTCCCCTTCTTCTTCAGGGCTCGACCCTTCTTCAGGTGTGCTGAGCATTTCTGTGTCCAGGAGGATCATGTTCATATTTCGAGGTTCAGACTTTCGTAGAGAACTAAGGTAGCATTTCCTCAATCCTACCTGATAACCTCGAACCGTTGCAATACTTTGTTCAGTTGGAAATTTCATGCATAGATGGTGGATAGATATTACCGCCCAGAGTTCCTTCAATGCGGGTCGTCCTAAAACTCCATGGTACGTCAACTGGTGGTCCACTACCAAGAATTCCATTAAGTGGTGAGCCGTTAATGGGGGTGTCTCCATCTCCACAGCCAGTGTTACCCTCCATCTGCGAATGTTGATGTCTCCTATAAAACCGTATAAGGCGTCTGTTATTGGGGTCAAATCGTGGGTAATCTGCATCTTATGCTGTCTCCAAACAAGATGTTGAACGAACTCCTGTTGTCAACGAGCATGCGACTTAGGCCGTTCCTGGCGACAATGGCTCGCACCACCAAAGCGTCGTAATGGGGGTAGTGTTTGGGTGAACGAAATTAGGGGAGTAGTGTGGGCTCTACGCGGGTTACTGTTAACCAAGTAGCTTGTCATTGGGGGGTCTTTAGCTTCCCTGGCGTAGTTTTTTGGGCGTTTCTGGATTTGCTTCCCACATGAGGGCCTCCAACTACGGTGTCGATTTCTCTGATGGGTTCATTTTCTGCCCCGATGCGTGGCTTCCTTCTTTACCTCCAAGTATCTCTAGGCCTTCTCCTTTCTTCATCATCAAGTTGTCCTGGAGACTATCTTTGAGTCCTCTTCGCTTCTACTCGCTAAGACCCTTGCTCTTGTCTTCTCTGAGGGGTCTCTCCTGTTTCTACAATCGGTCTCCCTATCACCATACAGGTTCAACTGTTCTTCGTTGTGGAGTTTTGTCAAGCAATTTGTGGTGCTATAACCGTGGGTCCGATGATATGCACAATATGGTTTGCTCCTAAACTCATAGCCTTTCCTTCAACCTCTTTCCCTTGGTTGATTTGTTTGCATTTGTACATCGGGTCCAACTTCATTGTAGGCCAGGGATGGTACCGCATTTAATATAGAGGTTGCTAGACCTTGACCTGGAGTGGGGATAATTGTCTGCCCTGCCTGGGTCCATTTCTAGGTTACCAAGAATGATATTGGGCCTCGCCTCTGCCTCTGTGGGGGTGGAAGCCCAAAAGAGGTTCAGTTGCGATGGTTAATTAATTCGTCATTAACTATTTCACTCCTTATCATTTCCACCAGAACATCATAAGTGGTCGGATTCTTGTTTCGTATATCCCTCCAAAAAAGGTGTTCATGTTGAGGCCTCCTCACAAGGTGGATAGAGCCTCTCTGTCCATTACTTATTCACAGTAGGTCATTTCGTCCGTGAATTTTGTTAAGTAGCTCTTTATAGTTTCTCCAGCCTGCTGCCTCATGTCCTGGAGCCTTTGGATAGGGGCTTCGCCTTCTTTTCTTGCTAAGTATTGGTTCAAGAATGTTTTCTTCAGGTCAGGCCAACTTCTAATACTGCCAGCTGGGAGGTGACTATACCAAATTTCAGCCGCTCCTATTCGGATCAAGTGAAAAGCTCTACATTTCAGCACTGGCGAGGCTCCTCTGAGAGATATGTGGGTCATGTAGTTGTTTAGGTATTTCATCTGATCCCCATTCCCTTCATATTTGGGTATTTTCGGGGAGACAAAGTGGCTTGGCACTTCAGCATTCCTCAATTTTCGCGAAAATGGGAGGCTATCGCCATCATCATCCAGCTCGAAAGATCTACAGAGGCAGTCCGATTCACCCACCTCCACCTGGGACGTTTCGACTTGGTTTTGTAAGTTTGTAGTGTCCCTTCTTTCCCGCCTATTTCTAGGCAGCTTGACCTCCTGGGGTTCGTACGCTTGGGCGTAATTCGGCTGCCTCTGGGTGGGTTTTGATTGTTGTGGCTTAATTCTAGGCCTCGTCGGACCGATCCGGTCAAAGACACTGGTGGATCTATGTGTTCCCTGCTTATGGGAATACTCGGGAAAAAAGTTTTCTTCCTGTGGCAAGTTACCTTCGGTTCCGGCCAGAACATAACTGGAGGTCATATCCATGCCTACCCACTCTTACTTAGGCTTCGTTCTTTCATGTTTTCCTGGGCGTGGGTCTCATCATGAGTTTCCTGATGGAAACGTTCTTAGTGAAGAACCTGGTATCCTGCCTATCCTTGCATCTGCATAAGCAATTGTTGCATTGCAGCATTCTGTTGGGCGACGTCTCTCATGTTAGCTGCCATTTCTTGCACTTCTCTCGCCAGACACGCAGTGGTCTCGCCTCGTCTGTGTTGGTGGTGGCGTCGGCAGGTGGTGACATTAGTATGGAGGACCTCTTCTTCAGAAGCTTCCCGTTGGTGTCTCCTACTGTGGGAGCCATAACGACTACAACTCATGGGGTGTTGATGATTGCACTCAGGGTGATGATTTCAAATATGTTGCTTAGGATGTTCCCTTTCTCCCTGCCGTTCTTTTTCAAGAAACTGGACCTTTCTTCAAGGTCTGGCCGGAGAAAACACGTGTTCCAAACTGGGTTCTACCACCGGGATGTTCGTGGTTAGAATGTGTGGTTTCCTATAGATGGTGCCAATCTGTTGACCTCAAAAAGTATACCTCCGGGTGTCCAATAGATCTCAAGACCTCTCACGTCCTAACTAGCTGTTTTCCTACACACTAAGACACACCGTTAGGCACACATGGCCTTCTCTGGTGGGGATGAAGTTGGCCACGTGTATTCCGACGGTCAAGTCAATTGGGGGGAAGATATATATGAGTGTGGGAGAGCTTTTAAAGTGAGCCTTTAATGTAAAATAAAGGGGGTCGGAGTTATAAGTAAATAATAGAGAGAGCAAAGCAGTAGTATCAAAGTCTAAACTTGTATTACCTATCAATGAAACTGAGTGTGAGCTTTTATAGTGTGGGATAGTGAGTGGGGACCGTCAGATGAGAAGACAAGTGGGCTCATCCATTTGGGCACAGCCTTTCATCATGGGAATCAATCATAAGACTTGAATGGTAATATCAACTTGCCTTTCTGAATTCATGCTTGCGGCCATAGATTCAAACGAACAGGTTAGGGTGGTGGCGGTGTTAGAGAGTAGTCAAATCAGTCCTGTCACTAGAGTTGATTTAGGAGATCCTCTGTCAATCAACCACTTTACTAATCTCGTTTCTTTCACCTAGGTCCCTATGGGACGGTTCACCTCCACAGGTTCGGGTGTGTTGGTTCAGATAGGGATGAGTTCGATTAAGGGCTTCATCCATTCGGTTCGTTATCCCATGGATTCGACCGATAAAAGGTACGGAGTGCCTACGGTTTCGCATGCCACGTGGCCTGTTTTGGGCCCTTGTTGGGAAAGGGGTATAACAAGGCTCTCCAAAGCTTCAAACTTTAGAAATAACAAATAAAAAATAAGAAAAACTCATTTTACCCATTAAATGCTCCCCGCATCATTATATTATTTTAACCAGTCAAGATAACACCATCAATCATATCTTTAATGAGTAAAACTCATTTTTTTACTTATTCTCAAATGATCATTTGTTACTTCAAATATACCAATAAAAACAAAATTAAGCTTCCCTTTCACACATGTAAAGATGGTTTAAGAAAATCAAACATGAACAATAATTACACAAAATATTCCAAGGTCGCTCTGGCAACTTCTACTTAACCAAGCAAATTTATCTACAGCTAACCGAGCAACCGGAAGCAATAAGTCGAACAGAGATAATCGGGTGTTTAACTGTTAGGAGTGGAAATCTTGTCTTAAGTAAAGGCAAAATAACAAAATATTAGAACCCCCCCCCCAAATCCACTGAAAGCCAAACATCAAATTTCACAGAGTTTAAATCAAATTATTTATTTATTTATTTTGAATCCAAGATGAATTGAACCCATAATTTTAGATGATAAATCAAATAATCAAAACCCTAAACTCTAAACCTAAATAATCGAGAAATGCCAGGACTATGAATTGATTGGCAGAGAATCGAGAAAGCCCAGCAAACAAATCAATGGATTTCGTGAAACAGAGCGTCCAATGGGGAAGGAAAGGTTGAAGAAATCCCGACCGACTTATGAGAGAGAGAATATGGATGAGTGAGAGAGAAAGAAGGGCAATCTTAATGAGTGGGTTGAGTTATGCTAATTATGAATTCGCCGAAAAATAAAATCAACCTTCTTCAAATAAAATATTTTATTTGATTTCAAGAAAAATGTGATCACATAATTAAAAGTAAAAAAAAAATATTTTTCATAAAGGAATATCAATCAAATAATACAAAAGTAGAAATTTTGATAAAAAAATATTTTTAATGAAAAATATTGACAATCAAACACACCTTAATAGATTAATTAAACTCATTTCAAAATTAAGAAATAAAGTTTAAACTTCCAAAGTCAAATATTATTAAAATTTATTTATGAAATAATTAATTAAAAATATATTTTATTAATTAAATATATTAAGTTCACAATTCTATAAAATTTGATCACAAATTCATTAATTAATTGTTTACAAACTATTTCTCAATCACAAATTAAAAATTTTATAGATTACAAATTATTTCACGGTCTCAAATTAAATTTTTTATAGGTCACATATTATTTATCAATAACAAATCAAAAATTTTATAGATCACAATTTCTCAATCGTTCACAAATAACAAATTTCATAAATCACAACTCAAATTTTTAGGTTACATTATTTATTGGTACAATTTATGGTCACGTGTTATTTTTTGTCATAGGATATCCTGATCATTGGTTACAATCCCAAATAATTGGTCACAAACCCTCTTAATCCCATCACCTACTCCACCCAACCCCAATCCACTATGGCACCGTCACCACCACTACCTTCAGGGACTACCATTTTCAACTTCAAAATCATCACTACCACTTCACCACCCCAACCACTACCACAAACAAGATACAACAAAATCGTCGTCACTGCAGCCTAAAAAACCAACAAATCAAATCCACAACAAAAGTTACACCACTACCGCTACCAACACCAACAACCACCACTGACACTGACACTGACGCCACATAGTGATCACCACTACCAACAGCAAACAAAACGAACAAAAACCACCAAAAAAAATAATCAACATAGCCACAACCTTACGAAAATCACCACAACCTCACAATGTTACTAATGCGGCACAAATTTTCCCCGATCTTATCGTTCGCCGCTGAAGCAGATCTTGACATTTCCCTAGATCCCAACATCATCGAGCTATGGGTCATTGCGTGGCCTCTGACAATCCATCATTTTCGCACAAATTTCTCCAAATCTCGACATCATGAACGCTTTGAGTCGTTGGTCCCTATAGTTGCACAGCGATTTATTTCTATATTCCCCATCTCCTCTGTTTCTCTAAATTTGTTTGGTGTAGTGTTGATGGTTGAAGTGAAGATGGTGGATTTGTCGTAATAATGTTGTCGATGGATGCAACGTTGCGACTGGGGGTTTGGGAATTTTTTTGATGGGTGTAGTGGTTGAGTGTGGTGATAACATGGTGGTGCTAGGGAGGCGGCAGTAGAAAGGGACGGTTAGAAAAGAAAAGAGAATATGGGATAGAGAGAGGAGAGAAAATGAAAGGGCAAAAATGATTAGGGTTTTGCCGTTTTGGTGTGTGTGGTTGGGTAGGATGAATATGTATATTTAATTTTGTAATATAATTATTAACATTTAAAATTTTAATTATCATATGATATTTGAAATAAAAACATGTAAATCTTAAAATTTTGATGGGCTGTAATTTTCACTTAATTCATTAATAATATTATGTGGGTCATGTTAATTGGTCTTACATAATTTAATGCTAAATCGGTCAAAACACACTCAATCAACTAAGTTATTAGGTGAGAATTTTGGGAAAAGAGAAGGAGGTTGGAGGTGTAAGTGTTATACTTTACGTCCAATCAACTTTGAACATAAATACTTTTAATATATAATTGATAACATTTTATGACAGATCTATTATTTAATTAATACTCAATTAAATAAAATAATAGAATTCGTAGATTCAAGTTTTGGTAATTTGTTAATCATAAGAAGTTGTAATTGTGAGATATAGATTACATATGACTGAATCTTAAATCATCCATGGTCATATGTAATAATGAGATACAGATATCATTATCATAAATAGACCATCAAGTGTTTTTTTCTTACTTGTGAAGTAAGCAGCTAATCTCGCAATCTAAAATGTGGTGACATTTAAATGAACACGTGGATATTTTATTATAAAACGAAACATTAGAGACCCGTTGAGGAGATTCCACATTGATAACTCTTTGAGTATCAGTAGTTAATCTCTAACGTTCGATAGTAGAATTGATCCTTTGACTTGAGATTATTATAGTGCTTTATAAGAGAACAATCATACTTTGGTGGCATTGGATATTGTTCGTCAAGAGTAGCTAATACAGCATCATTTGGATATGTCGAGAATTATGTGAAGGTTGTCAATGACCAATAGATAATTCGTCACTCTTAAATAGTAAGAAATTATGATATACATTTTATTCAATTAAGTTGATAATGAAATCCTCGATCAAGATGTATTCATAAATCAAAAAGAAGTTTCGACTTATATTGATTTAATAGTGGAATAAAAAGATAGGATCGATAATCGATATTGATATATTTCCATACCTCGTAATTGATCGGATCATATTAACAAAGAGATTATAATTTCACGGTAAACGAATAAGTTTGGTTTGTCATACAACATGATATTTTTCATCACATTTATTGCTCTGACACATTGTTAGATGTCAATACGGGATGATAAATGTGAATTAATGGTAAATTAAAAAGAAGTTTTAATTTATCAATTTTGATTAGATCAAAATAATAATTCACGTCGTTAGGAATTGTAATTGGGAACCTAATGGATTACAAACTAAACAAAAACTAGAAGAATGAGATTCACCAATAATTAACAAGTGTCTAATAATTAATTAATTGGGTTGCTTATTAAAACGCTCGAATTGAATAATTGAATTAATTAATTATTGGATCGGGTTAAGTTTAAGAGATGGGCCAAGCTTGTTTGGACTTATATTAATAGGCTGTTAGGGTTTTTAAAAAAAAAATTCATATTCTTGCTAGTACAAGAAAAGTAAAAACTCTAGTTCTTTCAGTCTTGTTCCATGTGTGAACTTTTATTAAACGCTAGACAATTGGATAGCTGTGGATTTTAGATTGTTATTATTGGAGTTCAAGAAAAGCAAAAGAGTTTATAGAAATTCAATAAAGATATAATTTCTATTATAATTTCTATCTAAACACAAAGTAGATCCTTTGTGAAATTTGAAATTATTTTATTTTTCGTTGTGTACGATTAAGTAAATTCCCACTAGGAGACACCTCGTATGTAGTCTTAGTCTCACTCAAGTATTGGGTAACTATATCAGCTAATTGTTTAATTGGAGTTCGGAAAAATTTTCTATCTATAACATTAAATATGCATAATAATGAAGAATTTGGGGATAAAGAGGATGAGAAGTTGGGTGTGAGGATGCATCCTTTTCTCCGAATCAACAAATTCGATGGTTTGCTCCAAGCTATTTTATCGACTCTATGAAAACAAATTAAAAGGGTGTAATTCAAAGAGTTAAAAATACTAGAATTACGACCCCACCAGTATAGTCCACTTAATTCTCAAATTGTCATTCTTCCTAATATGTTTAATATTGTTTTGCCCTAGTGGATTTCTCTCATTTACGAAAAGTATGGAATCTGGTGCTCCCTATATGTCATATAATTAAAGTAATAGTAAGCACATGCACTGCACGTCTTATGTATGGAATGAATGATATGGATAATAATTTTAAAGTAACGTAATTGATAATGTTAAACAAAAAAATTAAAATTGTTACACATACGTTATGAGCACTATAACTTGATTTTTCAAAATCTAGTGAAGGTAGTAATTTTTTCAAGTTGAATTTTTTCTATCACGTGTATCGAAATTAATTTGATAACATATTTTTTTTTATCAATTCACGCATCCAACTTATGTCTGTAATTGATTTTTGAAATGGTTAAAAGTCATTTCTAATTATTCATGCATCGAAGCTGCCATCAATTCGTGCCTGGCAATTCGTGTCCAAGAGGCTACCATCAATTTCTTGCTCTTGCCTTTAAAGATATAAAATATTATTTGGACAATACCTTTGTCGTTCGCTTCTTTAATCACTGCAAGTTTTGTCATCATCTTTACTATTTTTTTCCTTTCTTTTTGCCAACATCCACTTTCCAAACACTTCCTTAGTCCCCAAGTTCTTTGCCGAGTCGACCCCACACGCCACGATCATTGACCTAACTGTAACCTAAATACATTAATTCATGCTTTTTGATTCTTACACAATTATTTTTGCCACATATTAATTCTACCTTTAATTTTTGTATATGTGAAATTCACGTGGATGTTTAGTATCTTCGGCATGTTGGTAAAAAGATTTAGTTAATTTTGTTAACTTCTATATATGTAGATTATTTTTCCTAATGTATGTATGATAATTAATATTTTCAACCTGAATAAATAATTTTAGATGTTCTATTATAAATTTTAAATCATTTTATTGCTCCTTGATGAGTGTAATTCACTTCTTAAACTAACGCCTCTAAATCATAGGTTTTAGCTTGTTCTTGAGCACTTTTGAACGTTTTGATGTGTGTGTTCATGTTGTTTTGCAGCTCAATCAACATTCGAGAAAACGCCACAATTGGGAGCTTGTGATGAATCTAAAATAGGGGCATGAATTAGAGATAAGAAAAGAGGATTGCAATGGGAAAGAAGATTAGAAGATGAGCATTCAAGTGAGGAGTATTCTGTTAGGAGCTACGACGTCTAAATTGGGCGCCACGGTGCCCAACAAAAAGAGAATTTATAGTAGTGAGCTGGGCGTCGGAGTAAAAAGAAACAACAGAATAGCTGGCACCACGGGGCTAGACTTAGGCGCTAGCACAAAAATACATCGTGGCGCCGCGGCGCCCATCGGACCTCGCAACACAGAAGAGTCCAATTTTTTGGATATTTCTCGGCCCAAGATGCTCCCTAACCATCCAAAACTCAGAGATAATATAAATATCAAACTAAAAACCGAATGGGTAGCCGCTTTTCTGAGATTTTCTCTAGGTGAAAAAAGGGTGCAATAGCGAAGATCCATTCAAGAGGCAATGAAGAGAAATTGAATTGTAGTAAGATTGATAACCAATTGGGGAAGAACAAGCGGCTTAAATCAGTTTTTCTGAACTCTTATTTATTCTTTTCCATGTTCTTTATCTCGTATTTTGACACGTCGATCAATTCAAGCATGAACTAAACTCGTAGTTCTAGGGTTGATGCAACCTATTTGAGATTTGATTTGATTCTACTATAGTTTTTTCTTTCAGTTTTCCAAAATTTATTTGTGTTGTTTTGTGCTTAATCTTTCAATTTCCTGATCAACAATTGAATGAACCGATGCTTTAAATTTGATGCTCGAGAGATGAAAATTTAGACATGATCTGGAACAATATAACCTAAATTTGTAGGTTTCGAGAGTAGTGCAAATCTTTGAGAGGTTAAAACAAGAACCAAGAGCTTTAATAATCTTTATATGTTTAATTCGAAGTAGAGATATTGGGGTTAAAATATAAAGATAGGTTCTATTGGCGCTCGAGAGAGGGGATAGAATTAAATTAAAGTTCTTGCCTATAAATTGGGAAAATTTGATGGAAATGGGTATGGAAGTTGAGAACATGTTGATAATATGGAGAAATCAATCCCTAGATATCCATAATTTGATTTGATTTTTAGAAATTCTCACTTTACTGGCATTCTTTATTCCATTAAGTTAGGTTATCATAAAAACATCATTTAAAACTTGGAATTGTCTAAATAAAGTGAAAATCGGAACAATTATAGTACTCAATTGAATTTGAATATCAATCATTGTGGGTTCAACACTTTTAAATTCTTTACTATATTACAAGTCTTGACACCATACACTTGCGGTTAAATCACGTTATATAATCACGTGGCAAGTTTTTGGCGCCGTTGCCGGGGATTGATTCATTCGAATTCAATTGATATTATTACCGATCGGCGTTCATTTTAATTTAGATTTTTATTTTTATCGTAATTTTTTTATTATCATTATTATTTTTTTCATTTTATGTCTATCTCTAATAGATTCATTGTGTTTTTTATCAACTGTTTATGCAAAGGGTGAGGAATCTGGACCTACTGCCTGTTGATCCTAAACCAGAACGCACATTTCACATTCTAAGGGGCATACAAAGAAATGAGCCGGAAGCAATGGCGGAACAGGAAGCAAGAGCAGCTAATGAGGATAACCAACACAGGGCTATTCGGGACTACATAAGGCCCGTTGTCAATGACAACTATTCCGGCCCGTTGTCAATGACAACTTTTCCGGCATCGCACGCCCAGCAATTGTTGCAAACAACTTCGAATTGAAGCCAGCACTAATACATATGGTACAACAGAATCAGTTTGGGAGTGCTGCAATAGAAGACCCAAATGCTCATATTGGATCTTTTTTAGAAATTTATGACACGGTGAAGATGAATGGGGTCACTGAAGATGTAATTAGACTTCGTCTGCTCTCTTTCTCTTTGAGGGATAAAGCAAAGGCTTGGTTCCAGTCACTACCATATGGCTCAATTATAAATTAGGATGATTTGGCTCAGAAATTCCTCACCAAGTACTTTCCACCTTCTAAATCAGCTCAACTTCGCAGTGAGATTAGCCAATTCAAACAACTCGACTTCGAGACATTTTATGAAGCCTGGGAAAGATTTTAAGACTTGCTTAGGAGATGTCCTCAACATGGTTTTCAGATATGGGTGCAGATTGAGATATTCTATAATGGGCTAAATGGGCAGACAAAGACTATGGTAGATGCAGCTATGGAAGGCATTTTAACGACTAAAACAGCAAAGGCTGCCAATGCTTTCTTGGATGACATAGCCACCAACCATTACCAATGGCCAAGTGAGAGATCGAGCATAAAGAAGGTAACAGAACTTCATGAAGTTGATCCCATCACAGCACTAGCAGCTCAGGTTACATCACTCACAAATCAGATAGTCACGCTTACTACTCAAGAGAATCAATAGAAGGCAGATTCAGTCATGAGTGCTTCTTCATCACACTAAGAGACAGAGGTTGCAAACGAGTAGGTCCAATATGTCAACAGTAGAAACTACAATCAAAGAGAAAATTACCAGGTTAATCACTATCATCCAGGGCTAAGGAATCACGAGAACTTGTCATATGGCAACAATAGAAACACACTTCAACCTCCACCTGGATTCAACACTCGAAATTCTGAAGGAAAACCATCATTGGAAGATGTCCTTGGGACATTCATTTCTAAAACAAGATCACCCTTCAACAAAGATGAATCATGGTTGGATAATATTGAAACACATGTGTCCAACATGGGAGCCATAATGAAGAATCTTGAAGTGCAAATTGGTCAGTTAGCTACCTCAATGAAGTCTCAGCAACAAGGAAAATTTCCAAGTGATACAAAAGTCAACCCAAAAGAGTACCGTAAAGCCGTTGTATTGAGGAGTGGCAAGCAAGTTGGAGAAAGTGAACCCATCGAAGACAGCAACCCCACACTTTACAAGGAGAAACAACAATGGTAGTAGAGCAAGAAAAGCAGGCCAAAGGAATAAATAAGGCTCACAGACCTTACTCCATATCCTTCCTTATCAAACCACCAATTCTCACACACCACTTCCATTTCCACAGCGTTTTCAAAAGAAAAAGTTTGATAATCAATTTGAAAATTTTTTAGAAAATTTCAAGAAAATTTACATTAATATTTCTTTTGCAGATGCTTTGGAACAAATGCCAAACTACGCAAAGTTTATGAAGAAGGTGATGTCAAAGAAGTGGAAATTGGAGGAATATGAAACAGTAAAATTAACAGAAGAATGCGACGCTATCCTTCAAAAGAAACTTCCTCAGAGGAGAAAAGATTCGGGCAGTTTCAATATTCTATGCACCATTGGAAGCTCTTCTTTTAATAAGGCCCTCTCTGATCTTAAAGCAAGCATCAACCTAATGCCGTTATCAGTATTCAAGAAGTTAGGCCTCGAGGAAGTCAAGCCAACAACAGTGACCCTATAACTGGCTGATAGGTCTCTCATATACCCACGAGGGATTATTGAAGACATGTTAGTAAAGGTTGACAAATTCATCTTCCCAGCTGATTTTGTGGTATTGGATATGGAAGAAGATCAATAAATCCCACTGATTTTAGGCAGGCCATTTTTAGCAACTAGGAGGGCATTAATTGATGTGCAAGGAGGACATTTGACATTGAGAGTGAATCTAGAAGCGGTGAGGTTCAACATCTACCAAGCAATGAAGTACTCAGACGACACTGACACTTGCCACAGGATTGCCTTCATTGATTCTACTGTGAAAGATGAGAAATTATACATTGAGGATCCCTTGGAGCAATGTATGATATTTGGTTCAACAAAGGATGACATCAGCAATTCTGGAGAATATGCAGGGAGCAAAGACCTGGTTGATTGTATATTGGCTCTAGAGTCTACACTAGTTGAAGACAACCTGTCACAGTGTGAAGATATTCAACAATCAGAGGAATCAGATGACAAAGAAAGCAGTAAAAGCAGTAAGGTTGAACTGAAGCAATTACCAGATCACCTCCGCTATGCATTTCTGGGGGACAATTCTGCATTTCCAGTGATCATTTCTTCATCACTCACTAGGGACGAAAAAGACAGATTATTGAAAGTGATGAGGGAGCACAATGCCGCTTTGGGATGGTCGATAGCTGACATCAAGGGGATAAGTCCTATAATCTGCATACATAAAATCCTCATGGAAGATTCCTACAAGTAGGGCTGTTAATAGATTGGATTTTGATCCGAATACGATGAAATTAACGGGAGATGGATTTCAGGTTTCAATCCGATAATCCGATTAAGATCCGAATTCGATAATCCGTTAACTAAATGGAGCAAATATGGATATATGTCGATCCAATCTGATTTATTATAATAATATTATATATTTTATTTATTATATCATAGTTTATTAAACATAATTTTTTCCATTTTGAAACTTATATTATGCTTTACGCATAATTTTCAAATAATAAATAATATTAGATAATAGTATAATATTTTTACTTGAAATATTCAAAGAGGTTTAATTTTTTATTAATTAAAATAAGATAAAATAACTATAGTAATTTGTTTTATAACATCAAAAACTAATAATTAATATGTCCAAAAATAATTTACTTTGTTAAAATTGATGTTTTTTATTTTAATTTTGTTAAAGCTATGATTTTTAGTGAAAATAATAAAATAAACTAATAAACACTTAGAATTGACAATTGAGTAGTATCCCACATTAAAAGACCACTAAAACATTAGAAGAGAAGTACCCTTTAAAAATGTAGTATCCCACATAGGAAGATTATTAAAACATTCGAAGAGAAATCTTCTTTAAAAGGAATTAAAGGAGCATCACTTGGATAAAAAATTGATTTGGGCCTTCTAGTATATTAGGTGAGCCCATCAAGATAGTTAAAATATTTTTTTTGGAAAAAATTGGTGGAAAAAAATTCAGATCAGATATCCGATAACATAGCAAATCGGATATGGATTTAACAATCAAACATCCGTTGGATTATCGAATCGGATTGGATCAGATAATTTTTCTTAAGGATCGAATCGGATTTGGAAGGATCCGCTCCATATCCGATCCATTGACAGCCCTACCTACAAGTCATCCATTGAACATCAAAGAAGGTTAAACACAGCAATGAAAGAAGTGGTTCGAGCGGAGATACTAAAGCTATTGAAGGTAGGGATCATATTTGCCATTTCAGACAGTGAATGGGTCAGCCTAGTGCACGTGGTACCAAAGAAATGAGGGATGACAGTAGTTAAGAATGACAACAATGAGCTAATTCCAACTAGAATAATAATTGGCTAGAGAGTATGCATTGACTATAGGAAGTTGAACAAGGCAACTAGAAAAGATCATTCCCCACTCCATCGCATTGTTCAAATGTTGGACAGATTAGCGGGCTACTCTTACTATTGTTTTCTTGATGGGTATTCGGGCTATAATCAGATTGCTACAGCACCAGAAGATCAGGAAAAGACAACCTTCACTTGTCCTTATGGGACTTTTGTCTACAGATAGATGCCATTCGGGCTAAGTAATGCACCAGCCACCTCTCAGAGATGCATGATGGCGATCTTTGTAGACATGGTTGAAGATATTATGGAGGTATTTATGGATGACTTTTCGGTGTTTGGTACTTCTTTTGACAACTGCCTTCACAATCTCTCCTTGGTGTTACAACACTGTGAGGAAAAGAACTTGGTTCTTAACTAGGAAAAGTGACACTTCATGGTACAAGAAAGAATTGTGCTAGGCCACCATGTTTCTGCGAGGGGACTTGAAGTTGACAAGGTAAAAATTGATACAATTACAAAGCTACCACCACCCACCAATGTCAAAGGCATTCGAAGTTTCTTGGAACATGTTGGATTCTATAGGAGGTTCATCAAAGACTTTTCAAAAGTAGCTAAACCCCTATGCAACCTTTTGGAGAAGGACACAACATTTGTATTTGATGACGACTGCTTAAGGGCGTTTGAAACCATAAAGACAAAATTGGTCACTGCTCCAGTGATGGTAGTGCCAGATTGGGATCAACCATTTGAGGTTATGTGTGATGTTATTGACTACGCAGTAGGGACGATTTTGGGACAAAGGCGTGATAAGATTTTTCGAGCAATCCACTATGCCAGTAAAAACCCTTAATGGAGCTCAACTAAATTACACTACAACAGAGAAGGAAATGCTAGCAATAGTGTTTGCATGTGAAAAATTCAGATCCTATCTCATTGGTACCAAAGTGATCATTTACACAGACAATGTTGCAATTCGATATCTCTTTGAAAAGAAGAATGCCAAGCCACGCCTAGTTTGATGGATATTGCTACTGCAGGAATTCGATGTAGAAATTCGGGATAAGAAAGGCAGTGAGAATGTTGTTGCAGACTATCTTTCACGGTTAGAGAATGAGAAAGTGGTGGATGACAGTCAAATTCAAGAAACTTTCCCAGACGAGATCTTTCTAGCTGTATCAACAAGGATCCCATGGTATGTTGATTTTGTTAAGTATTTAGTGTCTGGAAGATTTCCACTTGACTTGACCTTCCGTCAAAAGAAGAAATTTTTACATGATGTCAAGTCATATCTGTGGGATGACCCAATATTGTTCAAGAGGTGTGCTGACAGAATAATCAGGCGGTGTGTCCTATGGAAGAGACACAATCTATCATGCAGCATTACCATTCCTGCCCTTATGAAGGTCATTTCGGTCCTACGCGTACTGTTGCTAAAGTATTGCAATCTGGTTTCTATTAGCCAAATCTGTTCAAGGACTGCTATGCTATTGTGAAGACATGTAACTGTTGTCAGCATACTGGAAACATATCAAGGCATCATGAGCTGCCATTAACTAATATGCTTGAGGTGGAGTTATTTGATGTGTGGGGTATAGATTTCATGGGTCCATTTCCACCTTCTTTTGGTCAGGTATACATTCTCCTTACAATAGACTATGTATCTAAATGGGTTGAAGCCATTGCCACACCAACAAATGATGCAAAGGTGATTTTGGGGTTTCTGCAGAAAAATATCTTCACTCGATTTGGCACGCCTAGGGCAATTGTAAGTGATGAAGGTACACATTTCTATAACAAGCCGTTCAACTCCCTTTTAGCTAAATATGATGTCAAGCACAAATTGCCACTTGGTTATTACCCATAATCAAATGGGCAAGCAGAAGTGTCTAACAAAGAAATAAAACAGATTTTGGAAAAGACAGTAAATACCAGCAGAAGGGATTGGTCTCTCAAACTAGATGACGCTCTTTGGACATATCGAACTACCTTCAAAACACCAATTGGAATGTCACATTACCGTCTGGTATTTGGGAAAACTTGTCACCTACCGGTAGAATTGGAGCATAAAGCTTATTGGGCTGTGAAAAAGTTGAATTTGGACATGAAATTTGCTGGTCCACAATGCTTGTTGCAGCTTGATGAATTAGAGGAATTCTGGAATGATGCATATAAAAATGCGAAAATATACAAGGAGCGGACAAAAATGTGGCATTACAAGAGAATCCTAAGGATGGAATTCAAGGCAGGAGAACTAGTTCTTCTATTCAATTCTCGATTGAAACTCTTTCTGGGCAAGCTTAAATCCTGTGGTCGGGACCATTTGTAATTCGTAAGGTGTTCCCTTATGGTGTAGTGGAGTTATTAAGCAATAATGGGTCTATTTTTCAGGAAAATGGACAACGCCTCAAGCATTACTATGGAGAGGAAGATCGAGATATGGAAGAAATTACCCTTGAAGAACCACATTAAAACCATGTCCAGCTAAAGACGTAAAAGAAGCGCTTTTTAGGAGGCAACCCAAGTTCTATCCCTAAATTTCCTTTCTTTAGTTTGGCATTTCCTTTTCTTCCGTGGTAACTTTAATAATTTTTCTTTCTTTTCATTTTTGTAGAAATATGCTCAAACATGATTGCATCGACACTCTGATCAACATGCAGAAATGAGTACATTGGAGGTATAACAAAAAAAATTATTGCTTTTTCAGAATAAATGGTACGGCGGCCCCATAGTGGGCGCTGCAGCGCCAGCACTTTAAAAAAAACTAATTTAAACTTAACAAAGAGCCGGGTGCTGTGGCGCCCAACCTTTTTTTTTTTGTATAAACACAATCTTTCCCTTTCTTTTATCTCTCTCACCCCAAAATTTTTTTTCCTCTCTCAAATCCCTCTCCCTCCCCACACTTGTACACACCCAATTCTCTCATACTACCCCACATCTACAACAAGCCCTATCCACTACTTGCCTTAAATTTGAAGAGTTATTGACTAGTTCATCACAAGAGGTACGTTCTTTTACAATGCAACTTTACATCCTTTGGCTTGATTTGAATTTCTAGTAGAAATCTTGTGGCTAAGTCACATTCTCCTTTTTTTTCTTTTTCTTTGAATTGTGTATTGGCAAAGATTTTATGGGTTTTGTTTTTTCTTCGAAATTGTTTTGTTGTGTGCCCATAATTTGTTTGTTCTTTTGCCTCATTGAAGTTCTTTGCCAATTTTGGGATCTATGTTAGGTATTTTTTTGCAGATTTCTATGGGTTTAGATTTTCCTGATAATTGATTTGTTGTCTTGCCCACAAAGTGTTTGATAAACTTTCCCAAAGACTTATTTTGTGCTATTCTTGGGATATTTTTGTGGCATGCATTAGGCTTTGTACTTGATTCTTCTTGTAGTCTACCACATGTTCGATATATTGTCTCATTGATATTTTTGTGCCTACTTTCGACATACTTCATTTACTTAGGCAAATTCATTGAATTAGTTTAGATGGTTGACTTCACGTGATATTGGGAAGAACACTTACACCATGCCTCCTAAAAAGAAATCCAAGGTCACTGCCTCTTCATCTACTACAACATTGGATCGAAGACGATTCATTAGTCCCCAAGCAGAGGAGCACTACAAACAAAGTGTAACACATTGGAATCGCATTCCTGAGAAGGGGCCCTTAAAAAATTTTCCTTGAGAAAATACATAGTTTGGGATAGGAGAAGTTTACCAAGCAACCTACAGCTACATCCATTCTTTTGGTGAAAGAATTTTATGCCAGTGCCAATGAACACGAGAACTTCAAAGTATTTGTCCAGGGTTTTTGGATCAAATTTGACAGTGCTTCAATTAACAAGTTCTACCACACGCGGGATATACCCAATGATGACTACTCCCGAATGTGTGATGAGGGGGTCGATTCCGATGCGATAATTTGCACTATAGCTCGCCCCGGTACCAAATAGAAAAGATCAACTAGTGATGTAACTCACTTCCCTGGCTCTGGTCTGATACCTAACTGTAAAATTTGGCACCACTTCATATCAACAAAAATGATCCCCAGTAGCAACACCAGCGAGGTGACAAAGGAATGGGCTTTACTGAATTTTGCTATTCAGAAGGGGTATCCAATTGATGTTGGTAAATTCATTCAAAATAGCATTCTTCGCATCCTAGTAGGGCCAGCTACAGGCAGTTTGGGCCACCCCTATTTGATCCATGACCTTTGCATACACGGGGGTGTTCTCGCACGAGAAACAGACAAAGTGTTTCACCTAAAACAACTACTTACACGGGACAACCATGATAGGCATGTGGGATATCAGGACGTGCCTGGCTCTTCTCAGCCATCTCGTCCATCCCCCCTACACCACCGCCTCCACAACCTTCTGATGCTAGGGGGACATCCTTCGACGTCTTGAAGCCATGGATTTGCGCATGACCCGATGGCAGGATGGCATGCAAGTACAAATGAATCATCTACAATCTACCATCTTTGACCACTTTCAGTATCAGAACGCTTGCACGGCGGTCATGGCATTTGCACACCCCGAGCTCACCTTCCCTCCACCGCCATCGTTTCCACCTCATTCACACACCTCTCGCTCAACTTGATGGTGATGAAGACATTTGATATCTTACCTGAGGTATTAGTCTTTTCCTTCTTTCATTTTCACATTGAGGGCTATGTATTGTTTAAGTTTGGGAGGGAGGGGAGGGGAGGGGAGGGGCTCTTATTTTAACTTAGTTGTGTCGAGTTTTGTTTATATATATATATATATATATATATATATATATATATATATATAAGTTGGATAACATTGTTAGCAATGATGAATATATTTGGAATGTGAATCAGTTGTGGATTATGGATGAGTCAGTTGCCTGAATTTACGTGTCACTTACCCCTGTAGATTATTGTGACATTTATGCACGTGAATTGAATATAGCGGTGAACAAGAGTGAGTTGATTCGTGATTAGATTTAGGCTGAAGTAATGACCTTAGAAACTGAATCCAAACAGCCACTTGTATAATAGTATTCACATCCCTTAACCTACCTTAAGATAGTTTGGATGGGCAAACTGTTGTAGGAAAGCATGCATGTGGGTGTGGATTCTGTGTGTGCCAATTCTATGTGGACTGTCTGAGACCAATGGGATGAAAATTGAGTAAACACTTTTAGTTAAGGGCTAATTTTTGAGAATAGGCATTTAATAAAAGGCATTGCACTAATTATAGCAAAAAAAAAAATTCCCAATGAAGACAACTCTAATAAGCTCATTGTGAAGCGTCATTTCGTAGCCTTTATGACTCGAGTGATTAAACTTGTAAGGGTTTAAAACTTGATTCCCTAAAATCGTCTAACTTGAGAGTCATCGACGTAAAGCTCGCTGCAAGGGTCATCTAGAAAGCCTAAGAGAGGGACGACCCCAAAAAGAGTGGTTAAAGAATAAATACACAAAAAAATTATTTTTAAGCTTGATTAAGCCTCGAACACCTATTTTAGAAGAGTAGGCCTTTGACAAGGGATTAGTAACTTGGTTGACTCTTGGAGGTTAAAGCAGTCAAAGATAGGAGAATCCACACTTATCGATATGTTGAGTTGCAATTAGTGAATTCCAACCAAACTTTAGAGGTGTAAGAAATTAGTAAAATCAACTTTAGGATACACCTTGGAAGAGAAGAGAAAATAAGTTTGGGGGTGTGTGAATCCCACGACCAAAGAAAGGAGATAATTAACTTCTAAGGGCAGGAGTTGAATCAGCATACGAATGTTTGGCATTATATTCGATTCTTCACACATACACGCACATGATCTGTAATGGGTGGGTAATGATCTACCTCTTGCAAAATAGCTTTGAAGTAGTTCATAAACTCGATCTCGTATTTCAATGTTCAGCAGTAAAATCATGTTGTCCAACTAAATTATGCATTTAAATTCTTTAGCAGCATTTGTGTTTATGTTTGGTAATTATTGATTATTGGTTGTTTTGGTTGAGGATAAGCAAAGAACTAAGTTTGGGGGAGTTTGATGAGTGTAACTCACTTATTAAACTAACGCCTTTAAATCATAGGTTTTAGCTTGTTCTTGAGCACTTTTGAACGTTTTGATGTGTGTGTTTGTGTTATTTTGTAGCTCAATCAACATTCGAGAAAATGCTACAATTGGGAGCTTGTGATGAATCTAACATAGTGATCATAAAATGGGGGCATGAATTAGAGTTAAGAAAAGAGGATTGCAATGGGAAAGAAGTTTAGAAGATGAGCATTCAAGCGTGGAGTAGTCTGTTAGGTGCTATGACACCTAACAAAAAGAGAATTTATAGCAGTGAGCTGGGCTTCACGGTGCCCAGGGTAAAAAGAAATAGCAGCGCCACGACACCAACACACAAATACATCGCGGCGTCGTGGCGCCAAAGATGGGCACCACGGCGTCGGACCTTGTAACACAGAAGAGTCCGAATTTTTGAATATATCTCGGTCTAAGATGTTCCCTAACTATCTAAAACTCGGAAATAATATAAATACCAAAATAAAAACCTAATGGGCAACCGTTTTTCTGAGATTTTGTCTGGGTGAAAAAAGGGTGCAATATTGAAGATCCATTCAAGAGGCAAGGAAAAGAAATTGAATTGCAGCAAGATTGACAACCAATTGGGGAAGAACAAGTGGCTTAAATCAGTTTTTCTGAACCCTTATTTATTCTTTCCCATGTTCTTTATCTTGTATTTTGACATGTCGATCGATTCAAGCATGAACTAAATTCGTAGATCTAGGGTTGATGTAACCTATTCGAGACGTGATTTGATTCTAATATAGTTATTTCTTTAAGTTTTCCAGAATTTATTCGTGTTGTTTTGTGTTTAATGCTTTCAATTGCCTGATCAACAATTGAATGAACCGATGCTTTAAATTTGATGCTCGAGAGATGAAAATTTAGACATGATCTGGAACAATATAACCTAGATTTGTAGCTTTTGAGAGAAAGTGCAAATCTTTGATGGGTAAAATAAGAACTAAGAGCTTTAATAATCTTTATATGTTTAATTCGGAATAGAGATATTGGGGTTAAAATATAAAGATATGTTCTATTGGTGCTCGAGAGAGGAGATAGAATTAAATTAAGGTTCTTGCCTATAAATTGGGAAAATTTGATGGAAATGGCTATAGAAGTTGAGAACATGTTGATAATATGGTGAAATCAATCCCTAGATATCCATAATTTGATTTGATTTTTGGAAATTGTCTCACTTTACTTGCATTCTTTATTCCACTTAAATTAGGTTGTCATAAAAACATCATTTAAAACTTTGAATTGTCTAAATAAAGTGAAAACCGAAACAGTTATAGTACTCAGTTGAATTTGAATATCAATCCTTGTGGGTTCGACACTTTTAAATTCTTTACTATATTAAAAGACTTGACACCGTACACTTGTGGTTAAATCACATTATATAATTGCGTGGCAAGTTTTTGGCATCGTTGCCGGGTATTGATTCATTCGAATTCAATTGATATTATTACCAATCGACGTTCATTTTAATTTAGATTTTTATTTTTATCGTAATTTTTTCTTATTATCATTATTATTTTTTCATTTTGTGTCTATCTCTAATAAGTTCATTGTGTTTATCATTATCATTATTGTCTTTATTTATTTATTTTTATTATCATTATTATTTTTTCATTTTTTTTAAATGGTACTGCATTGCCTTAAGCAAATGTAATATCAAAATAAGGACGTGGACGTGGACGGGGACGTGCACGTAGAATAAAACATGGACGAAGTAATCAACAAAGTTATCAATAATAAGGCAACAATTTCAAAAGGTATAAAACAAACGAAAGTAGCACATCCAAAAAGGTACACGAAGAAAGTTGCTTTAGATGTGAAATGAAATGGTATTGGACATGAACTTGTCGTACGGCAAAAGACCTTGTGGATCTCTATCAAAAATCAATCAAGGAAATAGGAAAAGTGGAGACAAATTTTGCTGATTATGATGGTCTAATTGATGTGACTCATTTGGAAATCTCTTATTTCTTTACTGATCCAAATGAGAATATTGACCATTTGATTGAAGGTGGTGTAATGGAAGATATAGATTTGTTTATTTTCTAGGTCACTAGTATTTTCTTTTCTTTTGAAATATGTTTTTACTTTTCGCATAAATATTTTGAACTTTATTACGTATCATTAATTTCATAGTATTGAACTTTGTTTACCATTTTAAATTTAAATTCAAGTTTTTTAAATATATCTATTTTGTTACATTGATAGTTTCATGATGGATAGTCAAGACACTTGCTTGATTAATAGTACAACTACACATACTATTTTTCAAGACAAAAAGTATTTTTTGGATTTAACATTAAAGAAAATAATATCAATACAATATTAGGTACATCGAATATCGTTGAAAACTCCTAAAGAGCTTGTATTATTTTACCAAATAATATAAAATTATACATTGATGATGTACTTTATTCTAACAAATACAAAAGAAATTTGCTCAGTTTTAAAGATATCCACTACAATAGATATCATATTGAGATGATGCAAGAACATAATATTGGATATATTTTAATAACCTTTCTTGTATCTGGTTAAAAGTGGATAAAAGAAAAACTTTATACATTCTCATCTGGCATGTATTATACATTTATAAAAATGATTGAGTCAAATAATGTCACGAACCAGAAGTTCATTGACCCAAAAAGTTTTATATTTTGGCATGATGGATTTGGATATCCATGAGCTATAATAATACGTCGAATAATAAATAACTTACATGGACATCTTTTAAAGAACCAGAAGATTCTTCTACCTAATTATAATCCATGTGTAGCTTGTTTGCAAGACAAGTTAGTCATTGGACCTTCGACCACAAAAGTCAATATTGAATATCCAACTTTCTTGAAAAGAATTCATGGAGATATATATAAGTCAATACACCCACCATGTGGATCATTTTATTATTTTATGGTATTAATTGATTCTTCTACTAGATGGCAACACATTTGCCTACTTTTCACTAGGAATGTAGTCTTTGCTAGATTACTTGCTCAAATTATAAAATAATGAGCGCAATTTCTTGATTACTCAATTAAGCCTATTTTCCTTGACAATGCTGTGAATTTAGATCACAAGCGTTTGATGATTATTGTATGTCTATTGGGATCGTAATTGAACATTTAGTTGCCCATGTCCATATTCAAAATGATTTGGCAGAGTCCTTTATTAAACGTCTACAACTTATTGCTAGACCATTAATTTTCAAAACAAAACTATCAACTTCTGTTTGGGGTTATGTCATATGACATGCTGCATCATTTGTTCATATTAGACCAATTGCCTATTATCAATATTTAACTTTGCAGTTGATATTTTGTTATGAACTTGATATTTCTCATCTACGAGTTTTTGGTTGTGCTGTCCAAGTCCCTATTTCATCTCCCAAAATGTACTGAGATGGGTCCTCAACAAAAACTTGGGATTTATGTTGGTTTTGATTCACCATCAATTATTAGGTATCTTGAGTCTTTAATGAGTGATTTATTTACTGCACATTTTGCAGATTGTCATTTTGATGATATGACTTTCCCAACTCCGCGAAGGAAAAAACTACATCCTGAAAAAAAAAGGTAAAATTACTTGAAATGAAACAACTCTATCTCATTTTAATTCCTGCAGCAATCAATGTGAGCAAGAGGTTGAAAAGATTATTCATTTGTAAAAAGTTGCAAATCAATTATTTGATGTATTTGTTAACACAAGAAAAGTGACAAAGTCATATATTCCAACAGAAATTATTTCAGCAAAAATTGATGTCCCCATAGAACAATCTGATGTAGTAAATGAATCTCAAATACGTCAAAATCGTGGTCGACCAGTTGGTTTAAAAGACTCTATACCTAGAAAAAGAAAGACGTGAGAGAAAAAATAACCAAAAACTTCAGAAGAAGTAAATTAGATTAATCAAATATTGAAGATATGGTTCCTGAAGAATCAAAAGTGTTTGAAAATAATGAAATTTTAATAAATTATATGTTATCTCATAAATTATGGGAATGAGATAATGTTATTATAGATAACATTTTTACCTTTAATGTGGCTTTCGATATTATGCAAAATGAGGATTCTGAACCACAGTCAGTTAAAGAGTGTCAAAATAGAATTGATTGGCCAAAATAGAAAGAAGCTATATAGGCGAAATTGTATTCCTTAGAGAACCGAAAAGTGTTTGGACCTGTAGTTTGAACACTTAAAAATGTAATCCATATTGGATACAAATGAATTTTTTAGTAGCTCAAGGTTTCTCATAAAGACCAAGAATTGATTGTGAGGAAATATATTATCCCGTAATGGACATCATTACTTTTAGATTCTTAATTAGTCTAATCGTATCACAAAAGCTTGATATGCGCCTTATGGATGTAGTAACTGCATATTCGTATAATTCAATTGATAATGACGTATATACAAAAGTCCTCGAAAGACTTAAGGTACCAGGAACAAATGATACATGTTTGAGGACTGTGTTCTCAATTAAATTGCAAAGATCATTATATGGATTGAAACAATCCGAACGCATGTGGTATAATCGCCTTAGGAAATATTTGTTGAATGAGGATTATAAGAATGAAGATATTTGTTCATTTGTTTTCATAAAGAAAACAGATATTGTATTTGCAATTGTGGCAGTTTATGTTAATGATTTAATTTAATTGGAACCTCTGAAGAGTTCAACAAAATTGCTGGTTATTTGAAAAATGAATTTGAGATAAAAGATTTGGGAAAAATCAAATTTTGTCTCAGATTGCAAATTGAACATAATGCAGATGGATTATTTGTTCACCAATCTACGTATACAGAAAAAGTTTTAAAATGTTTTTATATGAATAATGCACATCCATTGGTATCACCCATGATTGTTCGATCACTTGATGTGAAAAATAATTCATTTTATCCACTTGAAGATGAAGAAAATGTTCTTAGTCCTGAAGTATCATATCCTAGTGCAATTGAAGAATTGATTTATCTTTCAAATTGCACTCGACTTGACATAACTTTTTCGGTAAATCTCCTTACAAGATATAGCTTTACACCAACTCAAAGACATTGAAATGGTGTTAAACATATATTTCATTACCTAAAGGGTACTATTGATTTGTGATTATTTTATTCTCAAAAGTCAAGATCTGCTTTAGTTGGATATACAGATGTATGTTATCTATTTGACCACATAAAGTTAAATCACAAATAGGTTATGTGTTTACACGTGGTGGAACGACTATATCATGGAAATCTATGAAGCAAACCTTGATGGCTATATCCTCAAATCATTTTTGAAATTATTGCAATCCATGAAGCAGGGCGAGAATGTGTATGATTGAGAAATATGACCCATCATATTCAAGTATCATGCGGATAACTTCAACAAATGATAGTCCAATAATTTTGTATGAAGACAATGCAACGCATATTGCACAACTCAGAGGAGGCTATATCAAAGTTGAGAGGACGAAAAACATTTCTTCAAAATTCTTTCGTACACATGAGCTTCAAAAGAATGGCGACATCAATATCCAACAAAATCGCTCAAGTGATAATGTGGTCGATTTATTCACAAAAACACTGCGACATCTACATTCAAGAAATTAGTTCATGAGATTGAAATACATTGACTCAAAGATTTTCAATGATCAACATCAGGGGGAGTAGCTATACTCTTTTTCCTTCGCATATGTTTTATCCCACTTATTTTTTCTAGCAAGATTTTAATTAGACAACATTTATTTTACTCCAAAATAGCTGTACTATTTTTCCTTCATTTTGATTTTTTTCATTAGATTTTTATCAAACAAGGTTTTAACGAGGCATATATTTTGTAATGTGTTATTCAAGAGAGAGTGTTTGTGAAAGGTAAGTTTATTAGGGTTTAGAAGTGAATAACACTTATACCCCTACAGCCCTATAAATTATTACTGTTGTATCTTTAATTATGTCTTATAAATACAGAGCTTTGGTTCATAATAAAATACACAAAAATCTATTGACTTCACCCTATATATATATATATATATATATATATATATATATATATGAATGATCTCCTAAACATCGGTGACATGTCACGTCATTTAATTGGTGAATCATTAAATACATGAGACCTACCATTAACTTATTTACCAATTAAATGGCGTGTCATGTCACCGGTGCTTAGGAGATTATTTTCGTGTATAATAATAATAATAATAATAATAATAATAATAATAATAATAATAATAATAATAATAATAATAATAATAATAATAATAATAATATGAAATCACATGCATAATGTTAAAGTGTTGGATAAAGTGAAATGTAATTTTTGTTTTCTTATTTATTTATGCTAGATAATGGTTGGATCTCTATTTTCAATCATTATAGCAGCATCGACCAATTTTGTGATAACATAAAAATAATCAATTCAAAGGATATATATTTGATTAAGTTGAAATGTTTACATATAAGTGAACTAAAAGTTCATAAATGACTTTCAAAATAAAAAATTACTCATTTTGTCTGTAACATAAACTTTTTAACTTTAAAAAGTAAAAATAAAAAAGTATCATATTTAAACACTCTTAAAAACAAAAAATTACGTATTAATCGTGCTTGTTATATTAATCCATAGCATATTTATTTTAAATTAAAAATTAAAGTTACATTCAAAATATATATAGAAGTGAAAAATCTTAAACAAAAATTTTCTTTTTATTTTGAATGCGATTAATACAAATGGAGGAGTAAAAATTCTTCCTTTAGATGTATCGAGATAAAAACCTTTTTCTTTTGTTTATATATTTATATCTAATAAGTAATTGGATTATCCTCAATTTTTATACTTATACAAAAATGAACATGCAATATTAATAAAATATCCAATACTATATTAATATTTTTTAAAACACATAATATTAATTTTTATTAATACTTAAAAATTTGCTTTTGGTGAAAAATGTATAATTGAGATACTAAATTTGTATTTAGTGGGTTGGATACAAATATGGAAGGGGCAAGTAACTCGTATTTATTATGAGTAATGAGTAATGTTTTTATGATTAATGGATAATTTCTTCCATATTTTATTCCTTTCCTCCTAATTGTTGATCACATTTAATCAATTTTTTCTTTTCAATTTATCGTCTTTTGTATTCAAATAGTTATATTATCTATTGTATTAATTAAACGTGCAATTTATAATCGCTGAATGAAAATGTTGATAGTATTATAAAAGGATAAAATGGTAAATTGAACGTTTCTCATCTATTTTCATATTTTATCTTTATATATATTGTAATTATAATATAATTATATAAATTGATGAATGTTGATTTTAAGTGAAGCTCACTTATATAAATAATATATATTATAATATATATACATGTTCATATGAAATAATATTATAATATATTAAAGGTGACATTAACAATAGATTAATTCAAATTTAAGTGTGTAGTTTCTTTTTAAGTATAGAGTTCATTTTAATCTTTTTATATTGGAGCACTCATAATTTTATATTAATTAAATTAATTTTAATCACTTAAAATCAAAACTTGTCTATATATATAATTATACTAAAACTATAATAAATATTATTTTATATTGTAATTAATCTATCATTATCTTAATGAAACCTTAAAATATGTTATATTATATAATTATAATAAAATTACATCTATATATGTGAGCTTCGACTGTAATTAAGTAATTAAACTTTATTTGATTAATGTAAAATTTTAAGTATTCCAATCTATAATTTATTAAAGTATCAACATCAAGGGAGAATAATTTTTTGGACGATTTTAACCCCCCTACAATTCAATTATTTCAATAACATCTTATTTTTCATTTTTCGATAAATAATAAATACTACATAATTATTGTCGCTTATGATATTTGTGTTATTAATTCTCCATTAATTAATACTTACATTAATCTAGATTCGATGAATTTTTACTTGATGAATCTTGAATTATATGAATCTAGAGTTATTATAGATGAATTTATTCATATTCATGTATCTAAAAATTTTAATGGGTGTTTAAATTTATATATTAACAATTAATTTTTATGTATCAAATGTAATATAAAAAAATTGCTCATTTATAATATTTCATCATTAAAAAAAAATTTGAGTCATAGAAATTTAGTTTTGAGAGTACAATTTTCTTCTTTTAAATTTCTATGTTAAATATTATTTTCTTCAATTCGTCAGAAACTCATCAAATCCTCCAATAAATTGGTACCAAATATTACTTTTACATCACTTATAAAGTGTTTTAGAATAACGTGCAATGTACGTTCAACTTTGACTGATATAAAACAATGAACACTATACTTAAATGAATATTAAATGAAATTAAATTATCTTTAATGGTACTATATTAGATATATAAGGGTAAAATTGACATATAACTAAATATAAGGGTAAAATTTGTATAAAAAGTTTCTCCTGAATCTATACTTTTAATATGTTGTAGATAAGTCATACTATTTATTAAGTTTAATTTTAATTATTATTCACATCACAAAGGAACTACATATACTTGAAGCACGACAATTCTTTTTCTTATAAAAAAATTTAATGGACACGTTTCTAATGATAGTGCCTCCTCTTGAGGGGAAATATATGGAAATAACCTTTTCAAAAAGGCTACTTTTCCAAAATGACCCTTAGGCAATTTACATACCAAAAATGCCCTCGATTTGGATATTACATAACAAGGCATCATAATATAGAAATTTTCTATTTTAGTCCTCAAAATTAAATATTGGTTGAAATTTGATAATTTTTATTTGATTTATTTGATTAATATTCTTATTTGATTTAATTGATTTTTGTTCGCTCTAAGTAGCCCCCCAATTATTGGTATCAGAGTCATAGAGATCATGGAAATTAAAATAAGAAAAGTAGATAATTATTGGTGTTTAGAAGAAGAAAAAGGTAGTTATATATTTTTAAAACCTATTCATAATAAATTAAAAATAATTACTTTGACAATAATTAAAGAACTTCGTAAAGAAATAAAGGAACAAATATTAGAAAAATTAATAATAGAAAAAATAAAAGATATTTATACATATGAAAAAATTATCAATATATATGAAGATGACGAAAATAATTTATATTATAAAGAAAAATATGAGTATAATTGATAATAGACATAAAAAATTGAATAAATTACTTTTAAAAATAGATAAAATACAAGAAAAAATAAGAAATATAATGTTAATACCAGAAGAAATGAGAATACAAATAATAGACAATTAACAAAATTAAAATGTGAAAGACTAAGACTTGAGAGTAAATATTTTACTATAGTAAAAGAAGAATTAGTAAAAAGAAGAATTAGTAGATCCAGAAACAGCTGAGAGAAGATTTAGAAAAATAATAGATAAAAAAGAAGATAAAAGATGTAAATTAACTTATGAGTTAGAAATAAAACAAAAAATTAAGATGTCAATAAGTGAATATATGGAAGAATTAAAATCATTAATAAAAATGTTAATAAATGATGTACAAAATTTGAGAAATGAAGTAAAAGAAACAAGAAATGATATAAATATATTAAAAATTGAGATTAGAGAATTAAAAGATAATAATAAGCATAAAGATAAGAAAATGGATATAAAAAAAAACGTATAGCAAAAGAAATGACTCGAATAAGAAAGAAATATATAGAAAAAGAAAATATAGTAGTAGAAATAGGAAGTATGGAGGATGAATTTAGAAAAAATATATTACCAAAGATATTAGCAGAAGAAGAAAAATTTAGAGAAAAATCATTAGGAAAATTAAAAATAGAAGAAAAAAAAGATAAAAATGAATGAAGAGTTAGATTTTTAATAGAAAATTTTGATCAATTAAGCTTAACTTATATAAGTGAATACCAAGTTTTAATGAATACTAGAGGAGGACCTAATCCAGCAGGAACCTCTAAACAAGAATTATATGATACAGATGAAAGTTATGTACCTATATATAATAAACCATATAGACAATTCTATGATAAAGTAAGAGATAGAGAACCACTTAAAAGAAATAAATATAAAGATATATTTGAATTAAATGATAACTAAGATAAACCAATTAATCATAAAGGAACAAAATTATATTTAAATTGTAAAATAGATACTAAAAAAGTCTCATTAATTTGGGCAGATTCGATGATATTATTCTTTTTATATAATAAAGATGACACATGGGAAAGTACTGAAAGAAGAATAGATTTCTTAATTGCATCCTTTGAAGGAGACGTTAGAAATTAGTGGGATGGAATAAGTAATGATACAAAAATATTAATAAAAAGAAATGTTCAGACAGAAATAATAAAATCAGATAGACAAGGTATAGAAAAATTAGTAGAATATATTTCTGATGAATTTTTAGGAGAAAATTGGATAAGAAATGCCAAAAGAGAAGAAATAAGAGAAAAAGATAGTGCTAGGATTAAATTAATAAATTTAACAATATGTGATATGTGTAAAATTAAAAAATATACTTGTAAATTTAGAAACTATTATTATGTTCAATTTTACAATAATGAAAATCAAGAAATATACCAAGATATGTACTATAATAAATTACCAGGTTCTTGGAGAATATATTTTAAAATAGAATTTAAGAAATATGTTAGAGATAATATTGGAATACCTAGAACTTTAGGTTCAAGAATAAAATTTTTATTTGAAAGACTTGCATATATATGTCAACAAAGACAATTAATGAAAAAATCAGAAAAACTAACTAGAATATGTTGTGAAGATATGGAAACCCCTGTGCAATGGGGATGTAATTCTAAAAGAATAATTAATAAAAGAAAATATAAAAATAAAAAATTTAAAAAATTTAGAAATTTTAATAAAAAATACATAAAGCCTAAAATGAGATATTATAAAAGAAAAAATAGCTCATATAACCAACAGAAAAATAAGAATTATAAGAAAAATAAAAGTCAATGTAAATGTTGGAATTGTGGAGAAATAGGTCATATAAGTCCTGATTGTAATAAAAAGAAAGTTAGAATATTACAAAAAGAATATTTAAAAATAAAAGATGAATTAAGTAAAATATCGGATATTGAAGATTATTATAATCAAGAAGTGTATATAAGTGAAACAGAAGATGGATCGGGATCTGAATAGAGAAATTGAAGAAATAGAAAATAATAATATAAATATACAAAAATATGAAGGAATAAAAAGATATGGATTAAAAGTTACCTTTGATAATAACAAGTTTAAAAAATTACAAAAATTATCTTTAGATTTAAAAATAAGAAAATGGGAAGTTTTTGATAGAATTTGGAAAAGAGAAAGAATAGCAATAAATGAATATCACAAAATAGAAAAAATCATAGATGTAAGAACAACTTATGGGCAACTTTTCAAGCTTCATAGAGATGATATTATGCAACCAGATGATCAAATTATGACTATAGAATACAGAGTTTTATACACATTTACCAATTCTAATTATGGGAATATTTATTCCAATAAACCATATATTGAAGCTCATAAAGAATGTAAAGATATCAGTAAAATAATAGAACCAAACAAACGGATAAGTTTAATTCCAGAAGAATATGAATTTAGTATAGCAAAAAATAAACATGAAATAACATAATTAAATGAAGGAGAATGTTCTAATAACATAACATTTAATGATGAAAAATTAACTAAAAAAATCAAAAAGTTTTAAAATACCCAATAAAAACCAATTAGAAGAAATCAACAAAATAAAAGAAGTAAAATTATATAGGAATGCTGGAAACATGAAAATAGAATGAGAATATTATAATGGAAGAGAAAATATAAATGGACCAAATATATTAATGGATACAAGAGCTAGTGAATGTCATATAGTTTCGATTAGAAATAAAGGCCTAATAATTCATAAAACTGAGTCATATAAGTATATAAATTTTGATGGACAAGTACATATAACAGATTTAGAAGTTAATGTACCAATAAAAATAGGGGAAATATATCTTTTAGTACCATGTTACATAGATAAAAGTATGGATATAAATCCCCATATACTTTTAGGAATGAGTTTTCTAAATGGATTAGAAGATTATAGTATAAAAAGAGAAGGATTATATATTGTTCATAATGGACAAACTACATTATGTAAAAAGAATTAGATGAATAATCAGATAAGTTTTCCATTAGCTGTGTATATACAAATTACTATAGTAGAAACAAATATAACAACTTGTACTTTAATAGATACAGGAAGTGATATAACAATATTTAAAAGTTTTTTAATAAAGTCATAGAATATTAATAGTAATATAAAATAACTGGTGTTACAGGAGAAAGTACTCAAATAATTAATGGTACTGATAAAGTTAATATAATTCTTGGAAGTAAACAAGTAACAATAAATAAAATTTATAAATATGATAAATTAGATTGTGATATATTATTGGGAAATGATTTCATACAACAATTTCAATATTATAAACAAAATAATTATATGATAATGTTACAAACACCTTGTGGACACTTATTAAAAATTCCTAGAGAATTTAAACCTTATACAGTTTAGCCAGCCGAGCGTGGTGATAAATGGGAGAAAAAATCAATTCTTAATAATGAAATAAAAAATAAAAGAATATTATATAAAAAGGTTCTAAAAACAGGAATAGAAATGAATATTGAAAAAATCATTGAACAATTAGAAAAAGGTTTATGGAGAAAATCCATTATTATTTTGGAAATCACATCACCCAAAAGTCAAAATAGAATTAACAGAAAATGTTATAATAAGAGTAAGACTAATGATATATACAATAAAAGATACACAAGAATTTAAAAATCAGATAAAAGAATTATTAGAACAAAAATTTATTAGACCTAGTAATGAACCTTATAGTAGTCCAGCCTTTATGGTTATGAAACACTTAGAACAAGTTAGAGGAAACACTTAGAATGGTTATAAGTTATAAAGAATTAAACAAATATACTAAATTTGATGGTTACTTTCTACCAAATAAAGAAGTACTAATAAATCTTGTAAGAGAAAAACAATATTATTCTAAATTTGATTGTAAATCAGGATTTTGGCAAATAAAAATGGAAGAAGATAGTATACAATATACTGCATTTAGTACAGCTCAAAGAAAATATAAATGGTTAATTATGTCATTTGGTTTTAAAAATGTACCACAAATAAATCAAAGAAAGATGGTTAATATATTTAAAAAGTTTAATAAATTTTTAATATTTTATATTGATGATACATTAATATGTACTAATAGTAAAGAAGAGTATAGAAATCATTTAATCCAATTTATTAATGAATATAAAAAAGAATGAATTGTGCTATTTAAAAAGGAATCTATAATAGAAAAACAAGAGATAGACTTTCTTGGATTATTAATAGATAAAAGAGGGATAAAATTACAAACTCATATATCCAAAAAGATAGAAAGTTTTCCAGATAAATTAGAATCTAAGGAACAAATTCAAAAAATTTTAGGATGTTTAAATTATGCAGAAGGATTTATTGAAAATCTTTCTAAGAAAAGACATAAAATTCAAGTTTTACTTAGAAAACAAATACTAAGGGATGGAATGAAGAACATACAGAAATAGTTAAATCATTAAAAGAAGAATGCAAAAATTTACCAAAATTAAGATTGCCGATGGAAAAGATAATTTGATTGTTAATACTGATGCCTCCGATAAATATTGGACAGCAATATTAAAAACAGATCTTAATGAAATTTGTAAATACTCAAGTGGAACATTTAACCAAGCAGAAATAAATTACACTACTCATGAAAAAGAATTACTAGCAATTATTAGAGGAATAAAAAAGTTCTCATTGTTTTTATTATCCAAAAATTTATTGTTGAAACTGATAATTTTCAAGTTGCAGGATTAGTCAGGAATAAGTTACCCTCAGAACCACAATACAGAATGTTTCATGATGACAAGCTTATTTAACATTTTATAATTTTGATATAATCCATATTAAAGGAGTTAATAATTTTCTTGCAGATTTTTTAAGCAGAAACATAGAATTTGCTGATGGATAAAGCTAAGGTCATGGAATTATACCAATATATTCTACATATATAAGAAAAGACAAATTTTCTTAAAGAACAATATGAAGATATAAGTTCCGAAGCAACCCAAATCTCAGAAATGTTCAACTCAAATATGAAAATATTATTGAATATCACTATTGAGCATCATAAATATGTCATAGAACTCAAAAATCAAGTTGATGCTATTGCAGCACAACCAAAAAATATATTGTCTGAGACAGATATACCAAAGAGCTCAAAAATGAGTTTTCCAAATCAATAACAAACAGGGACAGCTGGAAGCAGCAGTGGACCTAGACGTGACAACATACCAACTAATAATAAAGGAGATTCCATTTCTGTATCATCAACGAAAAAAGTTATGATACATGGAGATAAAAGAGATACCAAAATAATCAGCATCATAGACCAAGAAGATAAAATCCCTTTAGATCCAAAAGAAGAAAAATATGCCGCAATAGTCAAAATCGCTTATGAAATAAAAATAAGTGATTCATATTTCATTTCTCCGGAAAATAATGTTTAGCCCAGAATAACAGCCATGGAAGGAGGTGACCATTCATTTATAAAAATT
Organism: Olea europaea var. sylvestris; assembly: GCF_002742605.1. NCBI lineage: Eukaryota > Viridiplantae > Streptophyta > Magnoliopsida > Lamiales > Oleaceae > Olea > Olea europaea. The sequence continues at coordinate 56,764 of NW_019238093.1, read as the reverse complement.
ATGACAGACTATGGATTCATGCATTTGATTTATTCAGGAAAAGATTCATGCATTTGATTTATTCAGGCGTCCATTGATACCACATCACACCAAGCATTATCAAAATATTTTTTTCCAATTGAGAAAGACACTAAGCATCGTTTTTCTACCGTTACCTCACTGCCTTTATTCAGCCAAGACAACTTGTATGGTTTGGGATGACGATCCATCTTCAGTTGTAGTTTCTCGATAGCCTCCTCAGACACTACATTCTTACAACTGCCACAATCAATTATTAACTTACAGACTTTATTAGCAACTGTGCAGGTTGTGTGGAAAACGTTGGTCCTTAACCAATCATCCCCTGAGTCGCCCTTGGGAATCAGCAGGCTCTTTCGAACAACCAGGGTCTCCTGACCATCTCCATATAGCACGTCCTCATCTTCACCCTCATCATACACGGGTTCCCCAACTTCCTCAAACTCCTCTATCATATCCTCCTCAATCAGAAGATTTTTATTCTTCTGACCAGCAGGCTTCCTGCAATCAGTCACCCTATGCCCCTGTTCACCACACCTAAAGCACTTAATACTTGAGCTGGAACTATCCCGCTGTGGCTGATAAGCAGGACGAGATTCTTGAGGGTGAACTGTCTGACTTCCTTCACCTCTGACCACTGGCCTCCTACTTTGCTGTTTCTCTACTGCAAGTGCTCGCTGATATGCCTCGGAAACTGTCCACAATGAATGAAGGCTGAGAACATCCTGTAGGGGCTACCTTAATCCCCCCAAATACCGTGCTACCATCCGTTCCTCCGTTTCAGATAAATCATTTCGAGCCACCAACTGATAGAACTCTTCAGTATAATCATTGACTGATCTTGCGCCTTGCCTTAGTGAATGGAGCCTCTGAAACAAGGTTTGAGTATAGCCAAAAGGGAGGAAGTGCCCTTTCATCTTCTTCTTTATCTTCTCCCAGTTAGTAATTTTGGATTTCCCCTGTCACTCCCGTGAGCGCTTCAACTGTTCCCACCATGCAGATGCCCTACCTTTGAGTTTGATGGCGACCAGTTTCACTTTGACACGATCTAGAACCTCCTTATATTCAAAAATCCGCTCCACTTCATTCAACCAATCAATAAATCCTTCAGTCTGCAACGTACCAGAAAACTCGGGCAGATCCACTCCGAAATCGAGATCTACATGACGATCCTCCCGTCCACGATGCTCCCAAACTCGAGCACGATGGTGATACGGGTTTTCGAAACTGGTATCAGAATCGTGACCTTCCACATCATGATTACCGAACTTCTGTTCCGCCAAACGTTGGGTTAACTCCGCAACTTGTCTCTGCAAATCTTCAATCGTCACATCCTGAATATTACGATCACGGTGCGGGACTTCCTCAATCGGAACCTGTCCTCGACGACCACGACCACGTCCACCAACCATTATAACTGATGGAATTTATCTCCCAAGAAGATGTTGACGCTCTGATACCAACTGACGCCGGGTAGGATAGTGATTATCCTATTGGCTTGTTGTAACAGATGATTCGCAAGAAAAGAAAGATTGAAAACGCCCAAAAAAATAGAGAAAATACTCTGAATTCAACTCAATATTATCAATAATGCAGAATGCTAAAAACTAACCCACAAGTCGGGTTAAATAGCTGCGAAATATGAAATTATTGGAAAATTACCAAAAATGGCAAAATCCCGAAATTATACCAGAATAAAATATTAACTAAAAGAAGTAAGTTTTCAAAAATTTGGCTTAATTCGAGTTCTCTAACATATAAAAAAAAGGAAACTAAATATTACCATAAATAGTAAAAAATAACTTAAAAATTGAATTTTGGAAAGGAAAACAGTGGATTTTGGGTTTGAAATTGACGTCCACCGAGCAAAGCTGGGTGGCCACGACGTGCGCGCCGAAGAGAGCTTTCCGAATTGGGGTCATAATAGCGATTCCGATAACCGTAGCCAAAGTTATGGCCAAATTACTAAAGACGCGTCAAAATCTCCCAATTAAGGAAATAATGGTGATTTACTTTCCATCTTTGCGCCGATCTGCCATCTCATGGTATCTCAGCGCCATCACCGTGCAATCTGACAAATCAGCATCACTTGACTCGGATCCTCCTGCATCAGACAATAATACTACATGTAAAGATATTGAATATAAGGAGCAATAATAGAAAAAGATGTTCTTTTAATAGAAAAGTTGAACCAACATGTGAAGATATAGGCTCAAGGAAAAAAATAGAGAGGCAAGAGTGTCTTTGCTGATGTAATCAATGATATAATAGAATCTCAAAAACTTGTATAAATAGAGACATTATCATAGAAGGAAATCATCCTATCTTGAATTTTCGAGTTATAAGCAATAGCCTATTCTCAGTTTAAAAAATCAGTTTTTTCTGGAAATCCCTTTGTATCAAATATAAGTCTTGTATCAATTCTAATAGAAATAAAATTCCAATATTTTGATATCAATATGAGTTTCTAAATCTTTTTCCTATAGATTCTTGAAAGATCTAATCGAATTCCTTCTTATTTTAGCAAAAAGAAAGTTTTCTTTAACAGAAGTCTAGAATTTTATTCTTTAGAAGTTGATACAGTGAGAGCAAGTAACTAAAATAGTAATAATTCCGTGAAGGCAGGAGGCCGTTGAAGGAATCAGTTTACAAATTCAGAGTTCGAAGGTCACTCGATTCTAAGAATACAAGTCTAGATCAAATTTAAGGTAAAACTATTAAACTTTTGCTAAAATTAGAATGAATCTTTTTTATGGTTTTAAAAGAATCGCAGGGACAATTGCATGATGATTATTTTAAATGCTAGGATATACAATTGAAGGATTAGATAATTTATTAGAAAGAATGTTAGAAGAAATAAAGAATATTATATCTCAATTAAAAAAATACAAATTTACCATTTGAAGAATATGATATTTTATTAAAAAAATATGATATATATGTTACCGATTATTCTTATTTATTAGATCATAGAATTATTTTATGTTCAAATATCCAAAATAGAGTAAACAGAAGATAAAATGTTTGAAAGATTGGAACATATATTGCAATATAAAAAGAACCATTTCATTAAGGGTAATATAGACATTTCCATAAAAAGGAATAGTGACAGGCCAAATACAAAAATCTCCCCCTCTTGAAGCTATTATGTGTGATTTTTTTATTAAAAAAAATTATTAGTTGCGACTTTTTTTTAAATAGATGCATGAGATTTTGTGATTTGGTGTTTACAATTTATATAATTATTTGCATTATTTTTAGTAATCGATTTAGGAGGAAGAAGGTGAGAGCCGTTTGTGGAGAGGATATATATTAACTACAATTAATAGATATTATGAAAATATTTCTAAAAAATATATATAAAAAGGAAGATAATTTTTTTTTAAAAAAATAATACTACTTGTACATATAAGAATAATGTGAATTGTACATAAGCACAGGGACGGATTTGAAGGGGAGAGGGGGGCAGGGCAGGGATGTAGTCCCCCCTCCCCTCTCAAGCCCAACAAAATTTTTTTTAAAGGTATTTTTTATTTTTTTTTTGGTAAAAAATCAGTTTTGTTTATTTAGTTGAAGAAATTCTGATTTAATCATATATCATCACATTATGTGTATGTAAATAATTATATATACTTATTATATACATGTAATATAACCCTGTATATACTTAAGTTATATAATGATTTACATACAGATGAAATGTCAAAAGAAAGTGAAGAATTTTTTTTTTATTTTGTTAAAGAAATTTTGATCCAATCATATCTCATCATATTATGTATACATATGACCAATCGAAATAGTATGTAAGGCATGTGGTTGGTCTATGACCAATCAACGCTGGACCCATTGGTAAATTTAGTGTCTTATTTTCATCTTCACTTCTTTTTGATTTTTTTTTTTTTTTTAAGATAAGGTAATGAATAGTCAAATCAAATTTCTGAAGACCATGAAAACTTTCTTTTCTTGGGTATACTTCTGTATGAAAATGGGACTTTCACCTTCTTGTGAGTGAGGAACAAGTTTAAGGCACAGGAACTTTCGTGGACAACCTAAATCCAACGGAAAAGAAGAAGCCAGTGAAAGAAATTGGCCTAGTTTCAGAAATAGTATTCTAAAAAGCGTGACTAGGCGTGGACAAACGTCATGCCTTGACATTGAGTGTGAAATTAAAAAATCAACGAGAGAGTTGACCACTTAATTCACGACTAGGAGCATCATATTAATTTATTTCTTTTTTTGTTAAAAGTCTTTTATTTGGCTTTAGTTTCAAATTTTTAAATGACTTTAGTCTAACTTTTGTATTTTGAAAATTTTTGTATAATTGACTAATTGTAGAAATTTTTAAGTAGATATTAGTATTTTATAATTTTAATGTATGATATATATTATTTTAATTATTAAATGATTAAAATTTTAAAATACTATTAAAAATTTAAAAAACACTTTTTTATGCCTAGATCACGCCCAAGTTCACCAAAACTTGAAAAACTTGAAATTTGGCCTCCCTACCTAACCAAGTTTTACATTTTTCAGAACACTGCATGAATAGAATCTACGAAAATCACAAAGTTTTCTTTTTAACATTGTTATCTAGTTATTACGAAGCATGGCTAGGACAAAGAGTCGCGATCCCATGAGGGTGAGCTAATCCTAAAAACGCATCCTCAAATAGGCACATTATCATTGCGTCTTGCTCTTGTTCAAATCGGTTTGAAACCAAACCTCTCCTCATATTGATAAATGGGACGATTCGGGTGAATAACAGTACTCTTGATGACACAAAACTTTCAATGTCTCCTCTTATTCATTCTTGTACTATTTTGTTAAACGTACCCTATAAAATTTTAAAGAGTTTTTGTCGGCAAACGAATAGTCCCAATTGTACTAGTTAAAAATAAACCCCATTTGCCCCCAACAAACCATTGTTTAATATAACATAAATAGATTACTAAGAAGAATCACCAAAAATAGTTTCTTTTGTTTCTTGACAGCAATATATATCACTTATATAATAAAGAAATAATATTGTTATGATTATAAATAGATATCAAGAGAACAACATTTGCATAGTGCATGAACACAGATTTCTTTAAAGATTAAAACTTAACCAAGACAAAATAAATCTAATGAGCAAGCTGGCAAAAAGATTTTTCTGGTGTGGTCCAAAGCTTGGACATGTTATGCATGTTTTGTCAAGATTCATATCATAATATTTGACTCTATATTTCATTGGACCGATGTCCAAATGGTCTTACAAAGTGACAAGTCGAGTCGCAATTAATCAATTGTTCATTCAGCTCTAGACGGATGGAAGAAAGGGATAAGATTGATTAATATAGGTATTCTTATTGATTCTTATAAGCTACTAGATATTAATAATATAATAATAACTTTTTAAAATTTAATTTTATTTAACATTGTCCAATATTTTTAATTAAGTTGAGTTACTATGTGATGCAAAATGCAATTGCAAAATTGTTGCTAATGTTATGTTTCGAATTATAATTTTGATATGCAATTAACCATCGGATTTCCAAATTTCAAAATTTTCATTTTTTGGAGTTTTCAAATGTAGCCTTTTTGTATTAATTTAGTATATAGCACAAAACAAGAATTTTTATTTTTTTTTAAATATAGTTATCTATATTAATTAACCTAAGTATGTTTTATTCGAAAAGACGAATGCTTATTCCCCATATACGTACCAAATCAAGTATTAATATGTATATCTAACAATATAGTATGTATTTTACGAAATATCAAACCAAACAATGCCAAAAAGAGAATCTATAGTGCGGATATACATAGCAAGAAAAGTTACATAACTAGTAAAGCAATAATAGTATCTTTGCTTTTTTTTAAAAGAAGAAGAAGAAGAAGAAGAAGAAGAAGAAGAAGAAGCTAGTAAAGCAATAATAAATAGATAAGTGCATCTTCAGTATGCTCTTTATTAGTTTCAATTCTCTATTTTCGATAGTCGAGCATCTTTCTAAGGTATTCAATACATTATTTATATCTTCAAAAGAAAATAATGAGTAAAATTTAATTTTTGCTCTCTGTATAATTCTTCTTTTATTATTACATTAATATAATTTTTCTTTTAACATATTTGACTTAAACAAGTTTAAAAATTAAGTCAACTTGACATGATATTAATTCGAGTCTTGAATTTTTCAAGTAGCATTCATGATTAGAAAAGAAAGTACGAAATCTTGAATATAATTAGTTTTTTCCCTTGCCTTTGACAATTCATTTCAACAAAAAGTGGGAAGAATGAACGTAATATAATTGTCCAGCGATTAGGATAAAAGTTTTGTATTACTCGTTAATATTTCAAGAACATGCTAGTAAACAAAGAAAATACAAAGAGTATACAATAATTATTTGAATTATTTATTACCAAAGAAGATCTCGTGTGCATGGAAAATCTCCTAAATATAAGTAATTAATTCGGTTGGCAGGAAGGTTCAATGTATTGCTTAAATTTTTTCTTAAAAATCTTGTCTATTCACGTGGTAACAACTACAGCAGATCATTACAATTTACAATATTATTATTTCCCAACTTTTATTAGAATTGTGCCTCTCAAGGTGATGAATTTGCGTACTCTTATTCCCTTCGTCTTATAGAGATAGACTTACTTCTTCCATTTTTTTTTTATTTTTTTGAATTTATCTCAAATTATAGATCACTTTTCTTTTTTAGCATATAATTAATTTCTTAATTTTTAATATGTCTTGTTATCAATAAATATGAACTATGATTATTCAATGCATGTATATATTAAAAAGGTAAGTAAAATTTATAGTTCTAATTCTATTATGAATTTTTCTCAGTCTTTGAGACAAGCATATCTTTGTGGATCGGAAGGAGTAAAATAAACTTTGAATTTAATTTCATGTGCAAAATAATTAACCAAGATATTTGCTAGCAACAAATGCGAATAAAAATATTAATTTTTAGTATTTATTATAGTCTTTATTTTGATTTATTAAAAATAAAAACAATATTATCAATTAGAATGTAATGCTACATGTATATTTTTTCTGTTGAAGCATCAATTCTTAAGATCTTAATTAGCACCACTAAACATTTTCATACCCAAAGCAAATAAATAAATAAATAAATTGCTTACTTTAACTCTATTCGAGTAGGAAGAAAAGTCAAAATTCTCATCTTTTGACTTTGCTTCTTTTCAAAGTGTATAACTTTACCACTTTATTCACCCTTTCTGGTTTTGCATTTTGTGTCGCACTTTGGGATATACTAAAAGAATAATTAGTTGGAGTCCTCAAGATTAAAACAATAATTATGAGAGAGTCAACAAACTTCTAGAAGTTTTATCCTATAACTAAGATGTGATCAATGCCTCGCAGTCTAGGTAGCAACAAAACTTTGATATAAAAAATTAAATTATTTTTCTTGAATTTTGATTTTCGGTATTAAGTATGATGATTAGCTCTCGTTGCAGGATTAAGTGTAATACAAAAGTAATTAATAAGAATAAAGTAGTTTACATAAATNAAACCCACCATACACATTCGCATCATTTGACTTCAAAAGTTTCTTTTACTTTTCCTTTTTCATTTTAGTTATTTAAAAAGAAAATCCTTAGGACATTTTTGATATGTTCGATTAAAAAGATATTATAGTTGCGAAATTTTATATCATTTTTCTCTTTTTAGTCGTTTTTAAGTTTATGTAAAAGTTCAAGTATGGCAAATGCATATGTTTATGTAAAAAAGATGTTACTACGTTGTTTTTGAGGAGCTTGACATAACGAATTGCTCCAAGAGCAAATAACTGTTTTAAGTTTTAATCCTTTCCACTCTAGTTCCATCGGGGACTATTTACAACCCAACAAAAAGCAAAAAACGAAGGGTTTGAGGTCGCTCGGGCCATTGTACCTTTTAAGAATGTGTAATTAAAAGGAGAAAAAAGTTTAAAATTTACGTATAACATTATTTTATCGAAAAAATGTATAATTGAAAATGAATTTATGAAAACTCAAATAGGGACTAAATTTATTTATTTATGAAATTGCATATAGCATCGTGCAGTTCACATAAATGAGCCATCGAAATATCGCTTTCGGTGTTAAATCGAATTCTACAATCAAACTTTTATCAACTAAAATGTTGGATTATGAAAGTAATTATTTTGAAGCAAAATTTCCTAAGGTATGAAAATAATAATTATTACTGTTATTTTTTTCCGGTTACATTCGCTATGCATCCTGTGAATTTTCTTTATTCACAAAATTCTTTTGCTTCAACGCACCAGTAAGACCCATCATTTCACAGCACCACTAGTGAACCCCAAATCCCTCTTTTGCTTTCAACACTCCTCTTTTCAACCCCCACCACACCTCACCCAACTCCCCCCCCCCTCGCCCCGAACATAATTCATACGCCCTTGTTAAATGCTTTTTTTTTTTGGCTGGAGAGCGTGTAATTAAGAAAGAAACAAAGAAAAATTTTCAATTTACGTGTAAAATTATTTTATAGAAGAACGAGTGATTGAAAATGAGTTTTGAAAAAAAAAATGAGTTTTTGAAAAAAAAGGGAAAAGTTTGTAAAATACATTTTTCTCTCTTATTTTCAACTATATTTTTCAATGAAGTAATATTTCAAGTAAACTCAAATTTTTTTCTTATTTTTTAATCATACATTCTCCATTTAATCCCTATTTCAAAATGCATTTTTGGCTAAAAAAAGGATTCAAAGTAATAGCCCATGTTCAAGATATGTATTATGCAATTCTTTATTCTTATTATATACATTACAGTAATCAATTAACTTAATATTTTCTTGTCCAGTAATTCAATACCAAGTTGGAAATTTTGGAGATCCTTGGACAAAAGATCTGGCAAGATCTTGCTTTGCGGGTTTGTGGATTTTGGTGGGTCTAATCTCAAAACAAAGCTCATCTTCTCCTCTTTTCTCTCATCATACAAAAAAACAAATAAGGCCACCATTGAAAAAGAGAACCCAACTTTTGTTCAGCTTCTTTCTTCACAATTTCTTCTTTCACCATACTCTTATTGACAATGGGCATGGCAGGTGAAGAAGACACAAAGTTTCATGTTTTAGTTGTCGATGACAATTTGATTGACAGAAAGCTCGTTGAAAGGCTTCTTAAAACATCATCTTTTCTAGGTACTTTACTTTCTTGATTAGTATAGACAGAAAGAAAATACAGGGAAAAGTGTTTTTTTTTTTTTTCAATCTTTTCTATTATTTTGATCCATTTAGCTTTTGTTTTTGTTTTTGTCTTTTCTTTTTTTCCTGGGTATTTTGCATTTGCCCATGACAGTTACTACAGTTGATTCTGGTAGCAAAGCTTTAGAATTTCTTGGTTGGGAAGAAGATGACAGAAACAACTCAAATGAAACTTCTGTTTCTCCCAAAAATAATCAGGTAATTTTTATTCTTTCTTTTCATTTTGCCTTCTTGTTTTTCTTGGATTTTCCAAGAATATTTATGTCCAGTGTGTTAAGTAAGGGGTATGAAATTGATAATCATTTATGAACATGTAAGGTTCAAACTCATTCTTAGGGTGGAGCAAATCTGTTCTTGTTTATGATTAGTTAGAGCTCAACTGGAGCTCCTCTTTATTTTGTAATTAACAAAAGGTGAAGTGGTTCAAAAAAAAAAAAAAAAAAAAAAAAAAAAGGGAAACTCTCAACATAAAAAGCTCAAACGAGCAGCTGCGTTTTATTACAGAGACTCCATACTGTGTTTTCTGGTTGTTGCAGGAAGTGGAAGTAAATCTTGTTATTACAGACTATTGTATGCCAGAAATGACAGGCTATGATTTGCTCAAGAAAATGAAGGTATTTTTCTTGATTTCTGCCCATCATTTATATACACCAACATGGAATGATTTCCTTTCCTGGAAAATATTTCCCTGGGAAATTTGAATTTTCCTGATCCAGGCTGTAGTTTTGTGGATTTATGTGAAGCAAAAAAAGTTAGCCCACATGGGTCCTTTTCTTGTCTTTCATTTTAGATCAATAAGAATCTTTGCCAAATCTTCCCCACAACTGATTTGTGTAATCACATATAGGAATAAACCATTTGTACTGAGGGATTGTACCGAACCGTTTACACCCCCTCACAAGCACGCGGGTCCCATGTGTTATTTAATAATCCGAACATAGGTCCCTCTCAAATGATGTGAGTAGTAGGTAAACGGTTAAATAAACCATTATGCACGTATAAGACAATCCTCACATATATATTGAAAGAACATTTTAGCCCAACCAATATTTTCTATCTAAAGTCATTTTTCCATTGGCATTCAATTTTTTTTTATTTTATTTTTTTTGACACTAAAGATCATATGAAAAGGTATTAGACAGTATTAAAGAGGAAACGATCAACACGTCCACGACGACATACTAAGAGGATGCTACTGAAAGATGCCTATTTTAAGGAGCTTTTAATCACTCCCGAACACGCACTTAGCATTCTCTGTTATCTAGATTTGTAGTATTAATTGAACAATAAAAAGAACTAAAATATTGTCCATAGTGCTTTTAGTTTTGTCCAGCAACAAACATGGTACCTGGTCAGCCTCAGTAAACATGTGGGCTTTCTTGTTTTTGACAGGAATCTTCAACCTTGAGAAACATACCAGTTGTTATTATGTCCTCCGAGGATGTTCCCTCAAGGATCAATAAGTAAGAATTTTATTTTTTATTTTTCTATTTTTTTATTTATTTTTATTTTTTACACGAGCCCGTGTATCATGTGTTGAACCACACCTCATCTAGAACTTATATCGAGACTAGATTATTTTCTTCTTCATTAATAGCCCAATTTTCATGAACGGATAGCTGCCGAACTTGAATTCTTATACCATCTCGTCTAAAAGCACGATTTCTTGGGCTAATGTTTGTCGATGGAATATAATGACAGATGCTTAGAGGAAGGAGCAGAAGAATTTTTGCTAAAGCCAGTGAAGAAATCAGATGTAAACAAGCTTAAGCAGCTCATGATTAGAAGCAAATGCAATGATTTTGAAAACCCTGAGAAACAGGAAGAAAAACAAGAAGAATCAGCATCAGCATCAGCAACAGCAACAGCAGAAGAAGCATCTGAAAATAATCAATTACAGACAGCACAATCCAATAACAAGTGGAAAGCCATTGATGAAAGCCTTTCTGTAGACAGAACAAGGCCCCAACTTAGTGGCCTTACTGTGTTGTCCAGTTAATCATTGTAATTTATTAATATTCTTTTCTATTTTCAATTTAAATGTTTCTTCAACTTTCTAGTTCATCTCTTGTTTTTCTTTTTAGTTAGGGTGAGTATAACATTTACGAACATGTACAGAGGGGAAAGAGAAGAGAAGGAGAGCCGTTCATCATATTTCGATGAGATGAATTATCCGTACAAATTATTTTCACAAAAGATCGATCAAATTTTGTGTTACTCATAATGTTTGTCACCATGGACGTAAATGTTACAATCATGAATGGTTATGACCTCATCTCTACGGATGATTTCTTGTCCACGTCATTTCTGGACTCTGGGTGTCAAAATTCAAGCATAGGACAACGGATCTAGACTCTTAGTTTTAGTTCTTATATTTCAATATATTTTTGGATGCTTTTAAGGCTCCAAACAACAATTTTGTCATAAAATATATTTTCGGTAAAAATTATTTGTATGTGGCCTATCAAAATCAAAATCAAAATCAAAATCGTCTCTTTTTGAAAAGTTATGAAAACTATGTGGGGAATATTGAAAAGCTATTCTTTTGCCAAATTGAGAACACAAGTGGATATGAAAACAACGAAAATATTAGGAATGTTCACCAAAAACAATAACAACAACAAACCTTGTAATTTTCTCACATATCCCCTTCATATTATACTAGAAAGCACAATTTGACCATATACAAAAACAAGCACAATATCTAAGTCATTTAATATGTAGTGTTCCCATAAGAAGAAATTATTCCCAAAAAACCTAAGAAGAGATAATATGTTTGTCGGTCATCTAAATCGACAATACCTATCGCTAACAAATGTTAGAAGATGTGACCACTATTAATCAAGTTAGTTATTTGCACAATAATTAACTTGATTGTTTTATGTGAAATGTGCCATATATATCACTTGAAGTCAAGTTGACTAATTGACTAATATTATTTTTAGTAATTTTATATTATTATTTTTCTACAAAATGTCAAGGCGCTTTAGTCAATTTGCATAGGTTGACATATATTAGTTAAAGAAAGTTTAATTCCGTTGGTTAATTAATTTTGCCAAATACATAAACCATAAAACAAATCCCGTAAAATAAAAGTTAATCGTTTGACACAACATTTATTTTAGTTCACTTTAAACAAATAATACTTATTCTTTACTCTTTTGTTGATTCAATCTTCATTTTCATCTGAATTACATACATACGAAATAGAAATAAAATAAATCCAAAGGGATCTTATTACTTTCTACTATTCACACATTTCGTGGAATTCACAATTATTTTATTTATAAACCATTTATATATGTGGAAATTACACAAAATCATACTTTAATTATTTAAAATTTCTAAATCAGGTTGGAAGTTTGATATTTCAAAAATCAGAATTTTTTATTAATTATTTAAATAAACTAATTACCAAAAAAATAAAAACCCTACCCACTACCCATCTCTTTCTTCTCCTTTGCTTGTCTCTCTCTCTATCCCCCACTCTCTTATCAGACGACGATCCAGCCTTCTCACCACTCTCCTCTTGCTTTCTTCTACCCTTTTTCTCTATCTTATCTCCATATTTTCACCATTTCCCTCTCTGGCCGCCAAAGCCACCACCAAGCAACGCTGTTATCTCCTATGAAGTCGAGCACAGAGGCACTTCATCGGAGAGAGTGACGCCAGCCATTTGTTGCAGCGAGCAGCATTGTGAGTGGTGCTTAGCAGCGATGCTTAGATCAACAGATTTGATAGAGGCGTTTGGCGATTATGTTTGTTGTTGGTGGCGATGATTTTATTTTGTGTTTTTGGGCAGCTGGTTTATTCTCGCCTATTCTGTGAAGGTGTGTTTGGGTGAAGTGGTGGTTAAAAATGGTGGAGGTGGCGATTGGTGGCGGCAATTTGTTTGTTGTTGGAAGTGGGGACGATGGTAGTGAGGCAATGGCGGTTGTGGGGCGTTGGTGATTTTGTTGGTAGATCTTGCGGTGGCGGGTGCCCGAATATGCAATTTTTTATTTTTTATTCGATATGCTTAGCGGTGGTCGGCAGTTGTGGTTCTTGTAGCGAGTGGTTTGTGCGTGGGAATGACATTGTTGACATGATCTGGTGTTGGTGGTGGTGCGGTGCTTTGAAGTGGTGGGATGGGACGTGGGTGCTATTGGTGTTGTAGTGATGGTGATGTCAATGGCGGTGGTGGTGGGCGGCACGCTGGTGGTTGGTGGTGGTGCGGTGCTTTGTAGTGGTGCGATGGGATGGGGGCGTATGTGACGATTTTATTGGTTGATTGAAAGTTGTGACTAAAAAATTGGTTAATTTGTGACCAATGTGGTTGTGGTGGTGCTGTTGGAGGCAACTTTGAAGTAGTGGTCTTAAGTTTTGGTAATGTTCACAGATTATTGGGTTGATTGTGATTAGTGAATTGGTTAATCTATGATCAATAAATAATATGTGACCAATGAAAAAGATAAATTGTGACAAAAAATAATGTGACCTAAAAATTAATAATTTGTGACTGTCTAATAAGTTGTGATCTATAATATTTATGATTTGTGACCTATAAATTTTTTTATTCGTAATCGAAAAATAATATATAACCTATAAAATTTTTGATTTATGAACAAAAAATAAGTTGTGACCAATAATTTGATAAGTTGTGACTAAAAATTAATCAGTGACTAATTATTTTTTTGATTTATGACCAACAAACAAACTGTGACCTACAAAATTTTTGAATTGTGATCGTAAAATAATTTATGATAAAAAAATAGTAAGTGACTAATTAAATTGTTAATTTGTGATCAAATTGTATAGATATGTGACATAAATATATTTAATTAATAAATTAATTAATTAATTAATTAAATCATAAATAAAATTTAATAAAAATCTGATTTTTGAAGTTTAAAACTTGTTTTTTTTTAATTTTGAAATATGCCATACTTATAATGTGGTAAAAAAAAAAATCATAATTTCACGCAGCTTCAATATTTTTTTAATTAATTTGGGATGATTTTGCTTGAATGACATAATGGGAGCAATTTTATGATCTATAGTAAAAGATTAAAAAATTTTGGAAAAATTAGAAATCCAATACGAGGATATATTTGATATGTTATACAAATTAAGGGAGTAAAATGATAATTTCTTATAGTTCAATGGCTCAAATAATAGATCAAGGCAAGAAGAAAAGTTAACTTTGATCTAACAGTGACAAATCCAATGTGAATAAGCCAGTCTCAATCATCGGATCCCCTCTCCTGCAGATTGGCCCCACTGACTCAAATTTTGTTATATAACACTCCATTTATAACTCCACCACACCCATGAAGCAATAACAAGTTGTACTTTATACTTAATGAGTGTCACATAAGTTTGCCAATAGGGCTTTAGTCAATTTGCATAGGTTGACATATATTATTTAAAGAAAGTTTAATTCCGTTGGTTAATTAATTTTGCGAAATACATAAACCATAAAACAAATCCCATAAAATAAAAGCTAATCGTTTGACACAACATTTATTTTAATTCACTTTAAACAAATAATACTTCTTCTTTACTCTTTTGTTGATTCAATCTTCATTTTCATCTGAATTACATACATACGAAATAGAAATAAGATAAATCAAAGGGGATCTTATTACTTTCTATTATTCACACATTTCGTGGGATTCACAATTATTTTATTTATAAACCATTTATATATGTGGAAATTATACAAAACCATACTTTAATTATTTAAAATTTCTAAATCAGGTTGGAAGTTCGATAGTTTAAAAACCAGAATTTTTTATTAATTAATTAAATAAAATAATTACCAAAAACATAAAAACCCTACCCACTGTTAAAGGAATAAATCTCACATCGATTAAATACCGAAATATTGACCAATTTAAATAGATCTTGGGTCACTCCTCTTAATAAGGTCGACCTTATTAATATGGATCCAAAATCTTAACATGGTATCAGAGCCCAATAAGCTACAACGAGCTATTCAATCCTATTAAATCTCAAAAATGAGCACAGGGATTTCAAGATTGGTCTGCTAAAAAAAAGTCACCATCTTGTGGAGGCATGTTAAGGGAATAAATCCTACATCGGTTAAATACCGAAATATTAACCAATTTAAATAGATCTTGGACCACTCCTCTTAATTAGATTGACCTTATTAAGATGTAAGATGGATCCCAAATCTTAATATGGTATCAGAGTTTAGTAAACTCCAACGAGCTATTCGATCCGATTAAGTCTCAAAAATGAGTACACGGATTTCAAGATTGTTCTGCTCAAAAAGAGTCATCATCTTGTGGGGGTATGTTAAGGAAATAAATCTCACATCGGTTAAATACCGAAATGTTAACCAACTTAAATAGATTTTGGGTTACTCCTCTTAATAAGGTTGACCTTATTAAGATGGACCCCAAATCTTAACACCCACTACCCATCTCTTTCTTCTCCCTTGCTTGTCTCTCTCTCTATCCCTCACTCTCTTATCAGACGACGATCCAGCCTTCTCCCCACTCTCCTCTTGCTTTCTTCTACCCTTTTTCTCTATCTTCTCTCCATATTTTCACCATTTCCCTCTCTGGCCGCCAAAGCCACCACCAATCAGCGCTGTTATCTCCTATGAAGTCACGCACAGAGGCGCTTCGTCGGAGAGAATGACGTCCGCCATTTGTTGCGGCGAGCAGCATTGTGAGTGGTGCTTAGTAGCAATGCTCAGATCGGTAGATTTGGTAGAGGCGTTTGGCAATTATGTTTGTTGTTGGTGGTGACGATTTTATTTTGTGTTTTTGGCCGGCTGGTTTATTCTCGCCTATTCTGTGAATGTGTGTTTGGGTGAAGTGGTGGTTAAAAATGGTAGAGGTGGCGCTTGGTGGCAGCAATTTGTTTGTTGTTGGAAGTGGCGACGATGGTAGTAAGGCAATGACGGTTGTGGGGTGTTGGCGATTTTGTTGGTAGATCTTGTGGTGGCGGGTGCTCGAATTTGCAATTTTTTATTTTTTATTCGATATGCTTAGCGGTGGTCGGCAATTGTGGTTCTTGTGGCGAGTGGTTTGTGCGTGGGAATGGCATTGTTGACATGATCTGGTGTTGTCGGTGGTGCGGTGCTTTGGAGTGGTGGAATGGGACGTGGGTGCTATTGGTGTTGTAGTGATGGTGATGTCAATGGTAGTGGTGGTGGGCGGCACGTTGGTGGTTGGTGGTGGTTCAGTGCTTTGTAGTGGTGGAATGGGGTGGGGGTGTATGTGACGATTTTATTGGTTGATTGAAAGTTGTGACTAAAAAATTGGTTAATTTGTGACCAATGTGATGGTGGTCTTGGCGGTGACGATGGTGGTGGTGCTGTTGGAGGCAACTTTGAAGTAGTGGTCTTAAGTGTTGGTAATGATTACAGATTATTTGATTAATTGTGATTAGTGAAATTGGTTAATTTATGATCAATAAATAATATATAACCAATGAAAAAGATAAATTGTAACAAAAAATAATGTGTGACTTAAAAATAAATAATTTGTGACTGTTTAATAAGTTGTGATCTATAATATTTGTGATTTGTGATCTATAAATTTTTTTATTCGTAACCGAAAAATAATATATAACTTATAAAATTTTTGATTTATGAATAAAAAATAAGTTGTGGCCAATAATATGATAGGTTGTGACTAAAAATTAATCAGTGATTAATTATTTTTTTGATTTATGATCAATGAACAAACTGTGACCTTCAAAATTTTTGAATTGTGATCGTAAAATAATTTGTGAAATAAAATTTTTGATTTGTGACCAAAAAATAGTAAGCGACTAATTAAATTGTTAATTTGTAATCATATTGTATAGATATGTGACATAAATATATTCAATTAATTAATTAATTAAATCATAAATAAATTTTAATAAAAATCTAATTTTTGAAGTGTTTGAAACTTGTTTTTTTAATATTGAAATATGCCATACTTATAATGTGGTAAAAATAAATAAATCATAATTTCACGCAACATCAAGATTTTTTTAATTAATTTGGGATGATATTGCTTGAATGACACAATGGGAGCAATTTTATAATCTATAGTAAAAGATTAAAAAAATGTGGAAAAATTAGAAATCCAATACGAGGATATATTTGATATGTTATACAAATTAAGGGAGTAAAATGATAATTTCTTATAGTTCAATGGCTCAAATAATAGTTCAAGGCTAGAAGAAAAGTTAACTTTGATCTAACAGTGACAAATCCAATGTGAATAAGCCAGTCTCAATCATCGGATCCCCTCTCCTGCAGATTGGCCCCAGTGACTCAAATTTTGTTATATGTCTCCATTTATAACTCCACCACACCCATGAAGCAATAACAAGTTGTACTTTATACTTAATGAGTGTCACATAAGTTTGCCAATAGAAAATCATTGTCTGGTACTATCAAATTCTTTAATGGATAACGCCACGGGATTTTTATTTGAAAACGTCAGCATGATATTGTTTTTTGTGGTTTAAATGTTGTACTTTGACCTCGTAATTTTCAAAACTTATGAATAATCTGTTCCTCGTATTAATGTACCTTGAAACGTAAGTCGCAGTAACTAAAGACCCATCCATTATTTTATCTGTCCGAAAAATATTCTCTCTCTAAATTCTCTCAATCTTGCAACCGAAAAAGTTTCTTGAAGAACCCAAGAAAGTTTCAGGTAAATACACCCGTGAATTCAATAAAGTTCAATACTTTATTCTATGGTTTTGCATTATTTTAATTTTAATTTTTTTTTTGCAAATTGCATGCATATATATTTTGGTGTATGTGCGATGTGATCTTTTGGTTCGGATTGCTCCTCTTTCTTTCCCTTTTTTTCCCTATTGGAACAAGGGTTTTGGAGTTTGTTTTGATGGTGATCATGGCTGAAAATTAATGGATTATTGTGATCTTACTTGAGGATTTGGTTTTCTTGATGCCTCGTCTGCGTTTTTTTGAACAATCCTTTTGTTGGAGGAGTTAATAATTGTTAATCTTGAAGGGTAATAATGGCTGCTATATTATAACACAAATAAACGAACCAAAAAAATATTATTTTTTTCTTTAATCAAGAAAAGTTTATAGTAAACTTTAATTTGACAAAGCTTTCTTAAATAGCTGTTCTCATGATTCCCCCCCAATATTAAAGGCTTAGACAGAGTACTAACGAACAGAGAGCTGTTTATGGGATAAAAAAGAGAATAAAATACCAGATGGAAGAATATGGTGCTATAATAATTCATTTTGGAGAAGAAGTTAAAATAAGAACCTGTGCTTGCAAGAATTCTGAGGTTAGAGGACAGTGGGAAAAAAAATGCCGTGAATCTAGGTACGAATTTGTGCCAAACATTACATTTGGAAAGAAAAGTGATTGGTAGATTAGGCAGGTTTCGTGTTTAGTTTGTGGTAGAGGGGTTAATTGGTATATGTGGGAGTCTTACTAGAGCTGTTTAATCAGGAATTTGGGCCATGACTAGTGGTTGTCATGGGAGATGAGAGAAAAGTTCGAAAATAATGTTTCCCAAAAAAGAAACTTAACCAACATCAACATTGAAATAACCAAATAAAAATGTTGCGTTTGCACCTTTTCTTCCAATAAATGTCGTAAGTAGTTCTGGTAACAAAAGGTTTTTTATTATAATTTTTTCAACATATTAAATGCATGGAAATGGCTTTCACAAGAACCATTTCCGTCTATGAAACGTATCGGTTCTCTGAATTCTACCTTGCTAGTTGCTACTAAAAAATCACTTTGAAAACCTTACAATATTTCCTGTATAATAAATACTAAGTTAACAAAAATATTGTTATCTAGATCCATCTTCGACCATTTTTATTGTGAAGCTTCCATATCTGCATATGAATGAGTAGATTATATCCAGATGCATATTTGTGTGTGTATTCACATGTATGCCTGTTATGTTTAACGAGTGCTTGAGTTTTATCTTCTGATAACAATGGTCGTTGGCTGAATGCTGATGTTGGAGTGATTTCTGTGAAAGATTTTATGGTTCTATATGTGCTTTATAGAAGTTCTCAACGGATTAACAGCTTTAAAGTTTTGATCATCTAATGTACACGTGTAAAATATTATTTGATTCTGAAAGTGACTACCATATTGAAGGGTCAAAATAAGTGCTATGCGTGTGATTTCTTTTTTGACTTTTAGATTTTGTTTAATTGCATTTAATGCCATGGGATAATAATTTACGATGTTTCTGCTCACATGTGTCCCTATTTATTACAAACTTTGTCAACTAGACTGCCTGCTTGTAGTCAAACCAAAAAAACCTTAAAGGGGTGGCCCAATTGTATAAAATGCTTAAATTAACAGACTCGGTTGTGACAAAATTAAGTTTACTGGTTCAATTGAAAATTTGCTAAAAGTTCACCGGGCCGCATGTTTTTGTTGCTACACAATCTGTATTGCCGACATTTTTGATAACTTTTCCTGTATTTGTTAATATGTTAAACTATTTTACCTTCTGTTAATTCTTCGTTCATCACGAAATGTTCCCCTTGAACTATTGTTTTTGCCTTACACTTTCTTGGACCTTTTTCTTCTTAATTGCAATCTTTATATGTTAATATACCTATCTACCTGAATTGATGTAGTCATTTTAAGTGGTTTACATAACGGTGTAATGAAAAATTTACCACCTCAAATAAGTCTCATCTTGTTGGTTAACTTGCCAGATGTCTAGTGGAGAAGGTCGGAAAGTGTCCGTTCAAGATATACAGCTAGTAAGTTTCCCAACTTCATTTATACATTTTGTTTATAAATGCACTTGCTTTTTTTTCTTTTGGTAAATAGGACTCCTTTACAATGCAATGGGGATTTGGAAGGTCAGCATTTGAGGATGTTGTTTCTTTGTGTAGCACCTTCTCTTTAATTAGCTATTTTTTTGCACATATATTTTGAAGTATGCAAGCCATTGGATGCATGACTTGGTTCTTTCATTGAAAATATAGGCGATAAGTATATAACCATATTTTGTTTTTCGAAACGTTAAATTTTTTAGAAGTTTTCAATTTGAGCTCATAGGTTTTTGGAAAAATGACGTGCAAAAATTTAATCGTCCATGATCTTTGAACTAAGGACGGTTTTTTCTCATTAGGTTTAGGTCATTGCATTTCTGGCAATCTTGACTTAAAATCTTCCCAGTGGAAGCAATAGTAGCTCTCCCTCCCCCTCTTTTTTCAGTTTATATTTTTAAATATCTGCCGTCATGGTGCTAAATTTATGCTCTTCTCTAATATCAGGTTCAAAATCTTATAGAAAGGTGTCTTCAGCTTTACATGAGCCAGAGAGAAAGTCGTGAATACTCTCTTACTCCAGGCAAAAATCGAGACTGGTTTCACTGAACTTGGTAATGCCAATTCTTGGATAATTTTTCTTCTAATTAGGTAGTGAATTTTACTTGCACAACATATCAGACATAAGATGATTAACTTGAAGCTACTAATTCAAGTTTTCTATGGAAACAAGAGAATAACTGTATACACATCATTACCTTGTGCATATTGATTATTGAGTCCTGCACTTCTTTTAGTGAAAAATATGTAATTCTGACAGAATGACACTTCAAAGTTTGATCCAGAGTAGTATTTGATATGGGCAATGGTTTTGTTAACTTGCCAGATGTCTAGTGGAGAAGGTCGGAAAGTGTCCGTTCAAGATATACAGCTAGTAAGTTTCCCAACTTCATTTATACATTTTGTTTATAAATGCACTTGCTTTTTTTTCTTTTGGTAAATAGGACTCCTTTACAATGCAATGGGGATTTGGAAGGTCAGCATTTGAGGATGTTGTTTCTTTGTGTAGCACCTTCTCTTTAATTAGCTATTTTTGTGCACATATATTTTGAAGTATGCAAGCCATTGGACGCATGACTTGGTTCTTTCATTGAAAATATAGGCGATAAGTATATAACCATATTTTGTTTTTCGAAACGTTAAATTTTTTAGAAGTTTTCAATTTGAGCTCATAGGTTTTTGGAAAAATGACGTGCAAAAATTTAATCGTCCATGATCTTTGAACTAAGGACGGTTTTTTCTCATTAGGTTTAGGTCATTGCATTTCTGGCAATCTTGACTTAAAATCTTCCCAGTGGAAGCAATAGTAGCTCTCCCTCCCCCTCTTTTTTCAGTGTATATTTTTAAATATCTGCCGTCATGGTGCTAAATTTGTGCTTTTCTCTAATATCAGGTTCAAAATCTTATAGAAAGGTGTCTTCAGCTTTACATGAGCCAGAGAGAAGTCGTGAATACTCTCTTACTCCAGGCAAAAATCGAGACTGGTTTCACTGAACTTGGTAATGCCAATTCTTGGATAAATTTTCTTCTAATTAGGTAGTGAATTTTACTTGCACAACATATCAGACATAAGATGATTAACTTGAAGCTACTAATTCAAGTTTTCTATGGAAACAAGAGAATAACTGTATACACATCATTACCTTGTGCATATTGATTATTGAGTCCTGCACTTCTTTTAGTGAAAAATATGTAATTCTGATAGTATGATGCTTCAAAGTTTGATCCAGAGTAGTATTTGATATGGGCAATGGTTTTGTTCTAACCTAACTAAGTAATTGACCTAGAATGCGACGAACAAGAGCAATATTGAGAAAAGGAGAAAAGAGGGAAGAAAGAGAAGAAGAGGGAAGGAAAGGAGAGAATTTAGAGGGAGAGAATATCAATTTATTTCATATCAAAGTTTTGTATTGTAATGAATAAGCCCTCTTTATTTTGAGTCTATGCAAATCTAATTTGATAAGGAAACAAAGTGAATATACCCTTATTGATATTTATTTCATATTAAAGTTTTGTATTGTAATATATAAGCCCTCTTTCTTTTGAGTCTAAGCAATCTAATTTGAGAAGGAAACAAAGTGAATATACCCTTATTTAGCGAAACAAGAAAACCTATCAAACAATAACCTAATTCTAGTCAAACTACGAAACTATAAAAGACAATAATAATCTAATATAAAATTAAACTACGTTTATTCCCCATTGGTTTATAGTAGATGCTTGTGTGTGATAGTGAGTTTTATATGTTTCAGGATGTGTACTTGGGTTCAGAAGCTTCCTAGTATACCTTTATTTTCTCAATCTATTATGGAGAAAAAATTATTCATGTTTGTTTTCATTTGAAGGGTTTAGCAAGCAGGTGCTTTCTTTTTAGAGTTAGCGTAGTGACTTGGGACAATATCATTCTTAGTGCTTGCAAGCGTTTTTAAGTTCCTATATGTTGTGAGTTCTATGGAACGTGTAAGCTTTGCCAAAAATACACTTAGAGTGTGTTTGATTGATATGGAAAATATCATCTAGAAAAGAAAATATTTTCCATCTTTTGTGGAAAATAAAAACCATCTCTACCCAAGGAAAATGTTTTCCTTAAAAACAAGGAAAATTAGGCATATTTTCAAAAGTTGGAAAATGTTTTCCATGGAAAAAAATAGCAATCAA